>NC_141879.1:435030117-435333147 GCF_056163025.1 Triticum urartu | reverse complement strand
GCGTCCGTGTGGTCTTGCCAGTGGGGTACTTGGCGCTTGCGGTCCAACTCCGAGGTCATAGCCGTGTAGTCGAACTTGACGGAAAACGGGTCTCGCTGGGGACTTGGCGCATCCATCCAGAACTTGTGGTACTTGGCGAAAACGACGGGAGGCGGGCAGTGAACAACGACACGAAGTTCAGGTGTCGCGGTGGTCTTGGCGTCCAGCGACAGCAGCAGGCATCGCAGACACCGGGCGCGGTCGCCTGCAGACGGACGGAGATGCAGCAGCAAAAGAAAAACAGCAGCAGCTCCCGAAACTTGACAGCGCGTGGAAGGAGGAGGTCGAGGACGCAGGCGGGGCAGCGGTGCTGGCGACGGTCGAGGACGACGCCTCCGGTCAGCGAAGCACGGGTGCAGGGGAGGCGGAGTTCCTGCTCGGGGAGGCGCAGGTGAGGGTCGCCGTGGTGCTCTGCTGCAGGGTGCCATGGCGGGGAGGCGACGAAGAGGATGGAGCTCTGGGCGCAGGAGGATGGCCAGGGTGCACGGAGCGGCAACGGTCGCCGGAGCTTGAGGGCGCGGGGCCGCGACGTTCGCGATGGCGGGGGTAGGCCTGGTCGAGGGAGAGATGGGGGTCGAGGACGAGGGGGACTTGGGGCGCCGGCGGCGGCCTCGGGAAGGAGGAGGGACTTGGCGCGGCGGAGAGCAGGGAAAAGAGACGAAGGAGAGGACGAGGGGATCGGGGAGAGAAGACGAGGTGGGAGGCGGCGCTAGATGAGGACGAGAGGGAGAGAAGATGGGCTCTCTCCCTGCGCTAGGGTTAGCTGGGGAGTAGGCCTTGGGAGGGCGGCCCAATGGAGAGGAAAACGTCCAGGGGCCTGCTGGGCTGCTCTCTCTCCTACTCTCTTCCTCATTTCCTTTTATTTGCCAAAATAGAAAATAGCAAAGGCATAAATAAAAGAAAGAAAAGGTTGGAGAAGGAATTTGGGCACTGGGATAATTTTCACGAACTCAGAAAAATGTGCACGGTCCGGGAAAATAGAAAAAAGGTCAAGTTTGAAAGATTAAATTCAAATTCCTTTAAATTTAATTCAAAAGGTTTGAACTAGGATAGGTTTTTCGAAGTGCCCAAAAATATTGAGAAATTAGGTGGAGCTCCGGAAAATGATGAAAGGACATGTGGCAAAGTTAGAGGCCAAGAGTTGAAATAATAGAAGGCATTGGGATTTTTGCAAGTGTGTTAAGGTAATTCCACATAATTGGAATAATTACTATGGCTCTCTAAATATCGAGAGAATAAGTTGTAAAGAGAATCACCATGTGAATTCCCTCAATTTAAATGGATCAAAGATCCATACCATTTTTTAGTTGAGTTAAGAAAAATAAATGGCATGATGGCATAATGACAATGCACATGATGCAATGATGAATGCAAAGAACCAAACAAATCACACGACGAAACCTGAAAACCCTGGAAGGCAACTGAAGCTCCGGTCTTGGGGCGTTACTGCAGTAACCTCTCACTTGCACATCCATTGTACATGAAGTAGAGGGTTTGAACCTTACAGCTCAGCATGAGAGAACCAATCTAGACGACCGCAACTCAAGCGCAAGACGATTTCAACGCAGAAATCGCTACGCTAAGATTTTTAAAGATTCCTTGAAAATTTAGGGATTTTTAGACACCTTCCACCAAAACTTGATATGAATGTCTACCCTAGAAAATGCATCGTGCTTGTTATAAAAAAAATAACATTGTACAAGCAGCCAGCAAATCCTTCATATTTAGGCCCGTGTTTCCTGCTTATCTCTACTTAAGTAGGAACTAACATGCGGACATGGAGTTTCTACACCCAGAGCATTTGCTCCTGATGTGAACAGTAAAGTCAAATAAATTCAAAAATAAGACAAAAAATGCTGAACATTTTTTGTGGCATACCTTCACAAATGTTTGTTGTGCATGCAAAATTTCATCACAGAATCACATTGATGGAAGGCGTGATAAAAAAACAAAATCGATGATCTGAAAATGTTACTTACAAAAGCATTTTGGAGCTCTGATTTTGTTTTCTTTTTGCACGCCTTCCACCAATATGATTTTGCGATGAATTTTTACATGCACAACAAACATTTGCGAAAGTATGTAAAAAATCAGAAATTTTTAAACTTTTTTCTATTTTTTTTATTTTACTGTTCACACCAGGAGCAAGGAGCATTTGCTCTTGAGTGTAGAAAGGCATTTCGCTAACATGGGTGCTTCCTTTCTTGTATCTCTCTGAACTGAGTCTAGCCCCTCAGGTTGGTCCCGTGGTACGAAAAGAAATGACACATTCATGCATGTACTCGGATTTGCATGACCTTGTCCGATTAGCTTCAGTTCAATTAATGCCCCCGTCAATCTGAAACCTATGAATTTTGGTACATAGAATTCTTCAATTTTAAACCTTAGTGGAACTAATAAATTGACACAAACAATGCTAGTACTAGGGGTAGCCATGGCCGTATTACCCCCCCCCCCCCCGCCCCTCCTCAAGTGAAACCGTCATCGGTTTTAAGTCGATATCTTAAGTAACATCTTCTATTGATTGAACAAGGACAAAAGTTTCAGTAACAACACTAGCGCTAATAGTGGCCCTATCATCCTCCCCCCTTGAAGTGGAATCATCCTCGATTTCAAGTCAATCTCTTCAGCAATATTTTCCACTCTTGATTGAACAATGACCGCAGAAATTTCAGCAATTTTGACCATCTTCTTTTCTGCTTCTTTGTGCTCTTTATCTTCTCAAGATATTTTTTCCTCCAAGCAATAAAAGGCTCCACACCCATGGGCATGAGGCTGTATTTCATACCCTTCTTTATGGTATATCTCTGTGTGTGGCAATCATACGCAACATCATGCTCTTTGTACCATGGCTTGCCCAACAACAAGTGAATGAAACCATTAAAACCTCGTAAAAGAATTTTTTGAAACAAAAAGGCACCTTGTTCTGATGCATGATTGTGACTTTATCTTGACCCAAGCGTAGTAAGTATGGTTGTGGTAGTGGTAGTGGTGTTGTCGGTAGCTCCAGCTTTGCCACCATCTCGATGCTTGTCAGGGATATCCTGGTAAACAACACAGAGGCACAGGCGTGCGACAGGGAACGACTAGGGATATTAAACCCGACTATACCAGACCTGTATAGCTTGACATTTCCTGATGAGCTACCTCCCGGACTTCCTCCACTTCGCGAAATCGAACACCGCATCGACCTCATTCGTGACGCACCTTTACCGAACAAGGCACCATACCACATCAATCCCGACAAGACAAAAGAGATTCGACGACAAGTCCAAACTCTCATGGACAATGGGTATGTATGTGAGAGCTTAAGTCCATGTGCCATTCCGGTTATTTTTGTTTCTAAGAAAGGTGGTAGTTATTGCATGTGTTACGGTCATCGTCCCTTAAATGCTATCACCGTTCGTTATAGACATCCCATTCCATGCCTTGATGATATGCTAGATGAACTTAGTGGAGCCACCATTTTTTCCAAAATTAATCTTAAAAGTGGCTACTATCAAATTCACATTCAAGTGGGTGATGAATGGAAAATGGCTTTCAAAACCAAAATTGGCTTATATGAATAGTCAGTCATGCTTATGGGCTTATTCAAAGCACCTAGCACTTTTACGCATGCGATGCATTATGTTCTTCGCAAATACATGGCATATGTGTTCTGGTATACTTTGATGATATACTTTTGTTTAGTAAATGTCTTCAAGATCATGTCATACATCTTAGGGACGTATTGCAAGTTCTTAGAAACGAGCGTCTTTATGCGAATATGGAAAAATTCACTTTTGGTGTTGACAAGCTTGTTTTTTTGGGATTTTGTGTTTCCTCTAAGGGTGTTCAAGTTGGTGAGTCTAAAATTGATGCTATTAAAACTTGGCCACAACCAACCAATTTGCAACAAGTCTGTAGCTTCCTTGGCCTAGCCGGTTTCTATCATAGATTTGTTAAGGACTTTAGCACTATTGCATCACCATTGCACGCATTGAGTAAGAAGAGTGCATCCTTTGTTTGGGGACCTTCCCAAGATACTGCATTTCATGAGCTTAATAATTTGCTTACACATGCTCCATTGCTTGCATTACCCAACTTTGATAAAACTTTTGAAGTGCATTGCGACTCTAGTGTTAATGGCATAGCAGGTGTGTTAATGCAAGACAATCTCCTAATTGCATACTTTAGCGAGGAACTTTCTGAAGCGCAATTTAATTATCTCATTTATGACAAAGAGTTATATTTTTTAGTGAGAGTCTTGCATGTGTGGGAATTTTCTCCGTCCTCATAAATTTTCCATCCATACGGATCATGAGATGCTTAAATACATAAAAGGTCAAACAAAATTGAACAAGCGCCATGCCAAATGGAGTGAGTTCATTGAGTCATTTCCTTATGTGATCAAGTGCATCAAAGGTAAGGAAAATGTTGTGGCAGACACTCTTTCCCGCAAATGCATGCTTGTAACTCAACTTGAATTGAATGTCATAGGATTTGATTAATTGAATGTCATAGGATTTGAGCACATAAAAGACTTGTATGTGCATGATGTTTCACTTGCCATTCCTTATGCAAAATGTCTAACGCATAACACCTGGGAGCGATATTAAATCAAGGATGATTATCTAAAGCGAGCTAACAAGCTTTGTATCCCCGAGTCTTCTCTTCATCTGTTGCTTTTGCAAGAGGCTCGGGCGGAGGACTTATGGGACACTTTGGACGTGACAAGACATTCGGTATGCTCTCCAAGAACTACTTTTGGCCCAAGATGTTTTGTGACATCTCACGCTACACCAACTGTTGCTCTACATGTCGCAAAGCTAAGTCTAAAGCTCAATCCCATGGTCTCTATATGCCACTTCCTATTCCATATCACCCATGGGAAGATATTAGTATGGACTTTTTGCTTGGTTTGCCTAGAAATCAAAATGGAAAGATTCAGTATTGGTTGTTGTGGACCGTTTCTCTAAGATGGCACACTTTATTCCATGTAACAAGATAGACAATGCTTCACATGTTGCAAATCTATTTTGTAGGGAAATCTTGCGTCACATGGAGTGCCAAAGACTACTCTGTCGGACCACGACATCAAGTTCCTAAGCTACTTTTGGAAGACCCTATGCGCCAAGCTCAGAATCAAGCTACTCTTCTCATCCGCAAACCGATGGCCAAATGGAGGTCACCAATCAGACGCTATCTAGTCTCCTACGCGTGTTGATCAAGAAGAACATCAAGGAGTGGGAGGAATGTTTACCCACCACCGAGTACACCTACAATCACGCAAGACATTCTACTTCTAGCAAGTCCTTCGAGGTCGTCTATAGATTCAATCATTTGTCTGCATTGGACATTCCACCGCTACCTCTACAAGAGCGCAACAACATGGACGCGAGTGCACGAGCGAGCTATCTCAAGACGGTGAATGGAGATACAAGGATAACAATAGAGCGATAAGTACAATGACTCACGACCAAGATCAACGTCAACAAGCAACCCATGATATTCAACATTGGAGATCTTGTGTGGTTACACCTTCGCAAGGACCGGTTCCCCAATGAGAGCAAGTCCAAGATACTACCACACGCCGACAGACCCTTCAAGGTGCTCGCACACTACAACAACAATGCCTACAAGATCGACATTCCGCATGAAAACTACAACGTGAAGGATCTATCTCCCTTCCAAGGTCATGAGGCTTTCGATCCGTGGTCGGATCTTTCCCAAGGGGAGGGGGATGATGCGGAGCATCCTACAGTCATCCCCATGGACCTACCTATGTCTCCCCAAGTGCCAAGTGGACCGATGACACAAGCATGTGCAAGAGCTCTCGGGACAGAGGTGACATCTCTCCTTAGTGACACTCGGTACGACCCACATGAGATATGGCGACTACCTCAGTCCGAAATGCTATGTGTGCTTAGGTACCAAGAAGACCCTCTCGGAGATGCTCGTGATGATGGACAAGTCCACAAGTGCAAGGACGTCGAGACTCAACAAGGAGAACCGTCAAGATGTTACAGGACCCGGAGATCCGGCCCCTGGCCCGGAGATCCGACCCTTGGAGGCCTCAACCAGAGTAGCAACCCAGACACTGAACACCTACAAGCACCGGACATTCCGGACCCCGCCCGGAAATCCACCCCCTCTTGATGGAAATATGCCCTAGAGGCAATAATAAAATGGTTATTATTATATTTCCTAAATCATGATAAAGGTTTATTATTGCTAGAATTGTATCGACCAAAAACTTAAATACATGTGTGGATACATAAACAAATACCATGTCCCTAGTGAGCCTCTACTAGACTAGCTCCTTGATCAAAGATGGTTAAAGTTTCCTAACCATAGACACGAGTTGTCATTTGATAACGGGATCACATCATTAGGAGAATGATGTGATGGACAAGACCCATCTGTTAGCTTAGCATTTGATTGTTCAGTTTATTGCTATTGCTTTCTTAATGTCAAATACATATTCCTTCGACTATGAGATTATGTAACTCCCGGATACCATAGGAATACCTAGTGTGCTCTCAAACGTCACGACGTAACTGGGTGATCATAAAGATGCTCTACAGGTATCTCCGAAGGTGTTTGTTGAGTTGGCATAGATCGAGATTAGGATTTTTCACTCCGAGTATCGGAGAGGTATCTCTGGGCCCTCTCGGTAATACTCATCATAAGAAGCCTTGCAAGCAAAGTGACTAAGGAGTTAGTTACGAGATGATGTATTACGGAACGATTAAAGAGACTTGTCGGTAACAAGATTGAACTAGGTATGAAGATACCGATGATCGAATCTCGGGCAAGTAACATATCGATGGACAAAGGGAATTATGTATGTGGTCATAACGGTTCGACCGATAAAGATCTTCGTAGAATATGTAGGAGCCAATATGGGCATCCAGGTTCCGCTTTTGGTTATTGACAGGAGAGGTGTCTTGGTCATGTCTACATAGTTCTCGAACCCGTAGGGTCTGCACGCTTAATGTTCGTTGACGATATAGTGTTATATGAGTTATGTGATTTGGTGACCGAATGTTGTTCGGAGTCCCGGATGAGATCACGGACATGACGAGGAGCTCCAGAATGGTTCGGATGTAAAGATTGATATATAGGCGATACTATTTGGACGCTGGAAGAGTTTTGGGGCGTACCGGGTAGTCATCGGGTCACCAGAAGGGGTTCTGGTAAGCCCCGGGAGGTCTATGAGCCATATGGGCCAAGAGAAGGGAGCACACCAGCCCACAAGGAGCTGGTGCGCCCCTCTATGGCAGCCGGCCCTAGGGGAGAGAAGGAAAGAAGGGAGTAGGCCTCCTCCTTCCTCCCCTCTCCTCCTATTTCCTTTCCCCTTAGGGGAATGATGGCAGGGGGACGCAGGCCAGGGCAGGAGCCCTAGGGCTGGCCGACCACCTTTGTGGTGCACCTGGCTGCATTCCCTCTCCCCACCTATATATATGTGGGAGGGGGCGCCACACAAGGGACATAACATTGTATTAGCCGTGCGCGGCGCCCCTCCCCACATTTTGTCCCTCAGTCATTTTTTCGTAGTGCTTAGGTGAAGCCCTGCGGAGATAGCATCACCATCACCGTCACCACGCCGTCGTGTGATGACCCACAAGTATAGGGGATCAATTGTAGCTCTTTTTGATAAGAGTGTCGAACCCAACGAGGAGCAGAAGGAAATGACGAGTGGTTTTCAGCAAGGTAATGCTGCAAGTGTTGAAATTGTAAGTATCAGAGTTGTTTGATAACAAGATAATTTGTAACGAGCAAGTAACGATAGTAGTAACAAAAGTGCAGCAAGATAGCCCAATCCTTTTGAGGCAAAGGATAGGCCAAATGGTCTCTTATGATAAACAAAGCGTTCTTGAGGGTACACGGGAATTTCATCTAGTCACTTTCACCATGTTGGTTTGATTTGTGTTCGGTACATTGATAATTTGATATGTGAGTGGACCGGTGCATAGGTGTTGTTATTACTTGAACAAACCTCCTACTTATGATTAACCCTCCCGCAAACATCCGCAACTATGAGAAAAGTATTAAGAATAAATTCTAACCATAGCACTAAACTTTTGGATCTAGTCGGTCCCTTACGGAATAGCGCATAAACTGGGGTTTAAGCTTCTGTCACTCTCGCAATCCATCATCTAATTGCTACTCCACAATTCATTCCATTAGGCCCAAATATGGTGAAGTGTCATGTAGTCGACGTTCAGATGACACCACTAAGGGAATCACAACATACATACTATAACAATATTGAACACATATCAAGTTCACATGATTACTTGCAACATGATTTCTCCCGTGACCTCAAGAACAAAAGTAACTATTCACAAATGATAATCATGCTCAAGATTAGAGGGGTATTAAATAGCATATTGGATCTGAACATACAATATTCCACCAAATAAACCATATAGTAATCAACTACAAGATGTAATCAACACTACTAGTCACCCACAAGCACCAATCTATAGTTCCGGTAACAAGACTGAACACAAGAGATGAATTGGGGTTTGAGATGAGATGGTGCTGTTGAAGATGTTGATGGAGATTTCCCTCCCCAAGATGGGAGAGTTGTTGGTGATGATGATGACGATGATTTCCCCCTCCGGGAGGGAAGTTCTCCCGACGGAATCGCTCCGCCGGAGGGCAAAAGTGCTCCTGCCCAAGTTCCGCCCCGAGATGGCGGCGCTCCGTCCCGAAAGTCCTCCCCTTATTTTTTCTAGGTTAAAACGACCTATATACCAGAATATGGGCACCGAAGGTGGGCCTGGGTGAGCACAGCCCACCAGGGCATGCCTGGGCTCCCTGGCGCGCCCAGGTGGGTTGTGCCCACCTGGTGGGCCCCCTCTGGTAGTTATTTGCTCCAATATTCATCATATATTTGATAAAAAATCTCCGTGAAGTTTCATCTTGTTTGGAGTTGTGCAGAATAGGTGGCCTGACGTAGCTTTTCCAGGTCCAGATTTTCGGCTACCGGAATTCTCCCTCTTTGTGTATACATTGCATATTATGAGAGAAAAGGCATTAGAATTACTCCAAAAGGCATTATTATGGATAAAAACATCATAAATAACAGTAAGAAAACATGATGCAAAATGGACGTATCAACTCCCCCAAGCTTAGACCTCGCTTGTCCTTAAGCGAAAATCGAAATCGAAAAACATGTCCACATGCTTAGAGAGAGAGAGAGGTGTCGATAAAAACAAAATACGAACATAGAAGCATCATGTAGATTATTATAACAGCAACAAACTTAAACATAGGACTCTTATCATAGAACTTTTGTCATATACTTCTCATGAATAAGTGACAATTCATCACACTATTGAAGTATAAAGCAAAAACTCTATTAAAAACCAACAAACTATGTTCTCAGTCAACTTTGCAACTACAATTCATCATATTTTCAGGAAGGGTCACGTATCGGAGCCTTTGGGCAAGTCCACATACTCAACCATCATATAGTCTTATATGATTGCTAACACTCACCGTGTACACATGAGCAAAATGTTTCAACCGGACACATAGAAAGATAGGGGCTTATAGTTTCGCCTCCCAACGTATTCACCTCAAGGGTGATGTCAGCAATAATAACTCATGCTATCTATATTCAACTGGACATATGTGCCTAGATCTTTCCTCATCACATGGTGCTTGCCAAAGGAGAAAAATAAAAAGGAATAGAAGGAAAACTTTGACTCTTTGCATAAAAGTAAATACATAAAAGTAAAAGATAGGCCCTTTGCAGAGGGAAGCAGAGGTTGCCATGCGCTTATTTATTTGTATACTCAACCCCTTAGTGCAAAAGAACGTCACGTTGCATTGCCCCTTGTGATAGCAACCTTTATTATGCAGTCTGTCGCTTTTATTATTCACCATCACAAGTTTGTGCAACGCTCAATTTTCTCTTACACTAAATGATCTCACACTTTTAGAAGCAATTTTTATTGCCTTTTTGCACCGATGACAACTTACTTGAGGGATCTTGCTCAACCCTAGGTAGGTATGGTGGACACTTGAAAATAAGATTTGGGTTTAAGGTTTTTTGTATGCATAAGTAGTATCTCTACTTAGTGCGAAATTTTTAGCTAGCAAAGATAGGGGCAAGAACCACATGTTAAAGGATCTATGACAATATGACTTCTGTGTGAATATAGACAAACATAAACCATTACATTGTCTTCCTTGTCCAACGTCAACAATTTTGGCATATAATATTTTGACGAGGGCTCACAATCACAAAAGGTTTCTAGGATAGTATATTTATATTTGAATCTTCTCTTCCCTTATTAATTCTTTCATGAGTTGCATCATTGACTAATGCTATGTTTGTCAATCTCTAATAAACTTTTCTACTTATACTTTTCCTTATGTGGTGTCATCACCTACCATAAGATTAGTATATGATCTTTTTGATTTATTTCCTTTCTCTTTTTCTTTTATTTGCAACATGAAAGTAAAGAAAGCAAAAACTCAAACTAAACTTTATTATATATCTTGCACACGATTACAAGGATAGATCACTAAGCAAACTCTCAAAGAAGAAATGATCAAACTAAACGTTTATTCATCTAAAGCAAAAAATCAAACTAAAATAAGTAAAGGCAAAATGATAGTGCAATGATACGATACCGGGGCACCTCCCCCAAGCTTGGCGGAAGCCAAGGGGAGTGCCCATACCCGATACTCAATTCTCTTTCGGTGATGAAGAAGAAGGTGGTGGTGATGAAGTGGTAGTTTCCAATATAACCATGAGCAGATCCTTCAAGCCTTGGATCTCCCGAAGGGCTTGATGAATTAGCTCACCATTTTTCTTCACTTATACCATTATGTTTTTATTTGCCAGGGCCCAAGGGTTTATTCCTGCACTGTTTTCTCTTGGGTGAGATATGTCCCAATCGGACGATATGTGCCTACGAGGAGTATTCTCGAACCCATAGTTATGAATCAAATTGTAAAAATTGTTACGATGTAACCTGTGTAAAGTCCTTCTTGGTGGGGTTTCTTCTTGCACTTCGAGGCTCTCTTGATTATTTGACGGTATCATAGCTTGATGAGGATTCAGATGAGTGGAGATGCTAGCCAATGTCCCTCTTTCGGAAGCCGGAGAGTGAACCCCAAAAGGATTTTCCTCCTCTTCCTCCATAGCAACTTATTCAGCTTCCTCTCTCCTTAGATCCTCCCGAAATACCTCTGCGTCTTCTTCTCCGTTGTTGGAGGGTGAGGAAGACATGATGCCTGGCTTGATAGATCTGACCAAAAACAGCAAGAAAAGAGAACAGAAGATTTCTCCACGATACGGTGGTTAACATGTTCGGGAAGTATATATAGATTTTTTTATCTTGGGGGACAAGCAATCTGTAGAAAAACGGAGTCCGGAAGGTGTCTCAGGTGGGCGCAACCCACCTGGGTGCGTCAGGCAAGCCTAACGTGCCCTGGTGTCTTGTGACCACCAGGGTATGCTTCCTGGAAGTTTCTTATGTTCCTATTTTTCTAAATATTACAAAACTGACAATTTTTTTTTGCTGATTTTTCGGAGTCCGTTTACTCACCGTATCACATACCTCCTTATTTTCATGATTCTGGAGTGTTCGGGAAGGAATCTTTTATGTGTTCTTGCAGTGTCAAAGTTTGGATAATATTACTTTCAACATTAATGGGCGTACCTGAGATATAATGTTTTATTCATTGCCCATTGACAACCTTTAGGTTAGTACCTTCAGCATTATTTATTTTGATGGCTCCAGACCGATAAACCTCCTCGATAACGTAGGGGCCTTCCCATTTTGAGAGGATTTTTCCTGCAAAGAATCTGAAATGAGAGTTGTACAAAAGAACATATTCTCCGACTTTAAACTCACGCTTTTGGATTCTTTTGTCATGCCATCTTTTAACTTTTTCTTTGAATAATTTTGCATTTTCATAAGCTTGGGTTCTCCATTCATCTAAAGAACTAATATCAAATAACCTCTTTTCACCAACAAGTTTAAAATCACAGTTGATCTCTTTGATGGCCCAATATGCTTTATGTTCTAACTCAAGAGGCAAATGACAAGCTTTTCCATAAACCATTTCACAAGGAGACATACCCATAGGATTTTTATATGCTGTTCTATAAACCCAAAGTGCATCATCTAATTTCTTAGACCAATTCTTCCTGGACCTATTGACAGTCTTTTGCAAAATTAATTTTATTTCTCTATTGCTAAGTTCAACTTGACCACTAGACTGATGATGATAAGGTGATGCAATTCTATGGTTAACATCATACTTGGCAAGCATTTTACAGAAAGCACCATGAATAAAGTGTGAACCACCATCAATCATTAAATATCTAGGGACTCCAAACCTTGGGAAAATAACTTCCTTAAGCATTTTAATAGAGGTGTTGTGATCAACACTACTGGTTGGAATAGCTTCTACCCATTTAGTAACATAACCAACATCAACAAAAATATGTGTATATCCATTAGAGGAAGGAAAAGGTCCCATGTAATCAAATCCCCAAACATCAAATGGTTCAATAGCAAGTGAATAGTTCATAGGCATTTCTTGACACTTACCGATATTACATATTCTTTGACATTCATCACAAGATAAGACGAACTTACAGGCGTCCTTGAAGAGAGTAGGCCAATAAAATATAGATTGCGATACCTTGTGAGCAGTTCTATCTCCGGCATGATGTCCTCCATAAGCTTCAGAGTGACATTTTCGTAGGATTTGTCCATGTTCATGCTCAGGTACACAACGTCTAATAATACCATCTACTCCTTTATAAAGATGTGGGTCATCCCAAAAGTAATGTCTTAAATCATAGAAGATTTTTTATTTTGTTGGTATGTAAAGCTAGGTGGTAAATATTTAACAACAATGTAATTAGCATAATCACCATACCAAGGAGTATTATGAGCAACATTTATTGCAGCTAACTGCTCATCAGGAAAACTATCATCAATAGGTAGTGGGTGATAACCCACAGGGATCGCAACAATTTTCGATAAGTAAGAGTGTCGAACCCAACGAGGAGCTAAAGGTAGAACAAATATTCCCTCAAGTTCTATCGACCACCGATACAACTCTACGCACGCTTGACATTCGCTTTACCTAGAACAAGTATGAAACTAGAAGTACTTTGTAGGTGTTTTTGGATAGGTTTACAAGATAATGAAGAGTACGTAAATAAAAAGTAGGGGCTGTTTAGATAAAGAAACGATAAAGTAAATATAGCGAGTGTGGAAAAGTGGTGGTAGGAGTTGCGAAATTGCCCCTAAGCAATTGACTACTTTACTAGACCGATAGCAAGTATTATGTGGGAGAGGCCACTGCTAGCATGTCATCCCTTACTTGGAATTCTATGCACTTATGATTGGAACTATTAGCAAGCATCCGCAACTACTAATGTTCATTAAGGTAAAACCCAACCATAGCATTAAGATATATTGGTCCCCCTTCAACCCCGTATGCATCAATGTCTATGCTAGGTTGAAGCTTCTGTCACTCTTGCCCTCCAATACATAGTCCTATCAACATACAACTAACCCTATGGTGTGATCCACACGCGCTATCATATGATGGGCACCAAAGGACAGCAACATAACCACAAGAAAATTAAATCAATCATAGCAATTCATCAACCACCGATAGGACAACGAAGATCTACTCAGACATCATAGGATGGCAACACATCATTGGATAATAATATGAAGCATAAAGCACCATGTTCAAGTAGAGGGTACAGCGGGTTGCGGGAGAGTGGACCGCTGTAGATAGAGGGGGGAAGGTGATGGAGATGTTGGTGAAGATGGCGGAGGTGTTGGTGAAGATCGCGGTGATGATGATGATGGCCACGGCGGCGTTTCGGCGCCACCGGAGGAGAGGGGGAGAGGGGCCCCCTTCTTCCTCTTTTTCCTTGACCTCCTCCTTAGATGGGAGAAGGGTTTCCCCTCTGGTCCTTGGCCTCCATGGCATGGGAGGGGCGAGAGCCCCTCCGAGATTGGATCCATCTCTCTGTTTCTCTCTGGTTCTGCGTTCTGTTCTGGCTCTGTTTCACCGTTTCGTATATATATGGAGATCCGTAACTCCGATTGGCCTGATTTTTTCCCGAATATTAGCTTTCTTGCGGCAAAAGAAGAGCGTCAACCGCCTTACAGTGGGCTCACGAGGGTAGGGGGCGCGCCCTAGGGGGGGCGCGCCCTAGGGGGGGCGCCCCTGCCTCGTGACCACCTCAGGCACTGGTTCGCGTTGATTTTCCTTCCGAATTTTCCATATTTTCCAAAAATAAGCTCCGTCCGTTTTTATCCCGTTTGGACTCCGTTTGATATGGATATTCTGCGAAACCAAAAACATGCAACAGACAGGAACTGGCACTGGGCACTGGATCAATATGTTAGTCCCAAAAATAATATAAAAAGTTGCCAAAAAGTATATGAAAGTTGAATAATATTGGCATGGAACAATCAAAAATTATTGATACGACGGAGATGTATCAGCATCCCCAAGCTTAATTCCTGCTCGTCCTCGAGTAGGTAAATGATAAAAAAGATAATTTTTGATGTGGAATTCTACCTAGCATAATCTTGATCATATGTCTAATCATGGCATGAATATTAAGACACGAGTGATTCAAAGAAATAGTCTATCCTTTGACATTAAGACAATATTACTTCAAGCATACTAATAAAGCAATCATGTATTTTCAAAATAACATGGCCAAAGAAAGTTATCCCTACAAAATCATATAGTCTGGCTATGCTCCATCTTCACCACACAAAATATTCAAATCATGCACAACCCCGATGACAAGCCAAGCAATTGTTTCATACTTTTGACGTTCTCAAACCTTTTCAACTTTCACGCAATACATGAGCGTGAGCCATGGACATAGCACTATTGGTGGAATAGAATATGATGGTGGAGGAGACAAAAAGGAGAAGATAGTCTCACATCAACTAGGCGTATCAACGGGCTATGGAGATGCCCATCAATAGATATCAATGTGAATGAGTAGGGATTGCCATGCAACGGATGCACTAGAGCTATAAGTGTATGAAAGCTCTAACTGAAACTAAGTGGATGTGCATCCAACTTGCTTGCTCATGAAGACCTCGGGCATTTGAGGAAGCCCATCATCGGAATATACAAGCCAAGTTCTATAATGAAAATTCCGACCAGTATATGGAAGTGATAACTCAAGAGACTCTCTATATGAAGAACATGGTGCTACTCTGAAGCACAAGTGTGGTAAAAGGATAGTAACATTGCCCCTTATCTCTTTTTCTCTCATTTTTTGTTTTTTTGTTTTTTTGGTGGGCTTCTTTGGCCTCTTTTTTTTTGTAAAGTCCGGAGACTCATCCCAACTTGTGCGGGAATAATAGCTTCCATCATCCTTTCCTCACATGGACAATGCTCTAATAATGATGATCATCACACTTTTATTTACTTACAACTCAATATTACAACTCGATACTAGAACAAAATATGACTCTATATGAATGCCTCCGGCGGTGTACCGGGATGTGCAATGATCTAGCGTAGCAATGACATCAAAAAATGGGCAAGCCATGAAAACATCATGCTAGCTATCTTACGATCATGCAAAGCAACATGACAATAAATGCTCAAGTCATGTATATGATGATGATGGAAGTTGCATGGCAATATATCTCGGAATGGGTATGGAAATGCCACAATAGGTAGGTATGGTGGCTGTTTTGAGGAAGATATAAGGAGGCTTATGTGTGATAGAGCATATCATATCACGGGGTATGGATGCACTGGCGAAGTTTGCACCAACTCTCAAGGTGAGAAAGGGCAATGCACGGTACAGAAGAGGCTAGCAATGATGGAAGGGTGAGAGTGCGTATAATCCATGGACTCAACAATAGTCATAAAGAACTCACATACTTATTGCAAAAGTCTATTATCTATCAAAAGAAAGTACTACGCGCATGCTCCTAAGGGATAGATTGGTAGGAAAAGACCATCGCTCGTCCCCGACCGCCACTCATAAGGAAGACAATCAATAAATAAATCATGCTCCGACTTCATCACATAACGGTTCACCATACGTGCATGCTACGGGAATCACAAACTTCAACACAAGTATTTCTATAATCCACAACTACCCACTAGCATGACTCTAATATCACCATCTTTATATCGCAAAACTATTCCAAGGAACCAAACATATCATATTCAGTGATCTACAAGTTTTATGTAGGATTTTATGACTAACCATGTGAATGACCAGTTCCTGTCATCTCTCTAAATAGATATAAGTGAAGCAAGAGAGTTTAATTATTTCTACAAAAGATATGCCCATGCTCTAACAAATATAAGTGAAGCAGAAGAGCATTCTATAAATGGCGGTTTTCTATGTGAAGAGAAACACGCAATCCAAACTTCAAATGATATCTGTAAAGCACATGAAGCATTCTATAAAGCCATACTCAAAAGATATAAGTGAAGTGCAATGAGAATTCTATAAATCAACCAAGGACTATCTCATACCAGCATGGTGCATAAAATAAAAATGGAAACTAAATGCAAAAGACGCTCCAAGATTGCACATATCGCATGAACGAAACGAATCCGAAAATATACCGATACTTGTTGAAGAAAGATGGGATGCCTTCTGGGGCATCCCCAAGCTTAGACGCTTGAGTCTCCTTGAATATTTACTTTAGGTGCCTTGGGAATCCCCAAGCTTGAGCTCTTGTCTCTCCTCCTTACCCTCATATCGAGACCTCCTCGATCTTCGAACACTTCATCCACACAAAACTTCAACAGAAAACTCTGTAAGATCCGTTAGTATAATAAAGAAAATCACTACTCTATGTACTGTTGAAAACCAATTCATATTTTGTTTTTGCATTGTAGCTACTGTAATATAACTTTTCCCTGGCTTAATCCACTGATATAAATAGATAGTTCATCAAAACAAGCAAACTATGCATCAAAAACAGAATCTGTCTAAAACAGAACAGTCTGTAATAATCTGAACATTAACCATATCTCTGGTACTCCAAAAATTGTACCAAAATTGGGAAAAATAAACAATTTATATAGAAAGACAGTGCAAAAAATTTCAGAACCGTTTGACGTTCCAGTAAAAAAAATGTAAAATCGCGCACTACAGCCAAAGTTTCTGTCCTGCACCGTACAAACCATCAAGCAAATGTAAACGTCCTAAAGGCAAACCTTGGCACATTATTTTTATAATACAATGGAATTGTAAAATGGGATAATTATTTTTGTTGAAAAGTTTCTGTAATTAAGATTCACAAAGTTCCCATGGGCATGAACAAAGTTCAAGGACGTCCTCCACTTTCACAATGCTCGTCTCTCTCACTTTCACTTTTTTTTGAAAAGTTTTGGGTTCCCCTCTTTATTTTTGTTGTTTTTAAACTATATGAAAGAACTCAACAGAAATAAGTGACTCTCTAAAACTTCTGGGTTGTCTCCCTGGCAGCGCTTTCTTTAAAGCCATTAAGCTAGGCATATAGTGCTCAAGTAGTGAATCCACCCGGATCCCAAGGTATATCAAAGCCAATTTTAATTAACAATGATTTGTAATTTAGTAGTGAGCACAAAGCAACATATATCAAGCAATGATGAAGTCTAACTCTCTTCCTATGCATCGGCATGTCATAAAAGAACAATTCATGCACACCTAATAAAGGCCAATGCATAGTATAAACAGTTTCTTGCAATTTTATCATGTTGGAAACATAGAGAGGTGGAGATATACTTCCTCTCTCATAATAATTGCAAGTAGGAGCAGCAAGCACATGCATATTATATTTATCGAAATCATCATGTGCAACGGTAAAAGGCAACCCATCAATATAATCCTTAATAAGTGCAAACTTCTCCGATATAGTATAATCGGGATAATTCAAAAAGATAATAGGACTATCATGCGTGGGTGCGATAGCAACAATTTCATGTTTAACATAAGGAACTATAGCAAGTTCATCTCCATAAGCATAATTCATATTGGCATCTTGGCCATAAGCATAGCAAGCATCATCAAAAAGGGATATTTCAAAAGAATCATAGGGATCATAACAGTCATCATAGCAATCATCCTTCGGTAAGCACGAAGGGGAATTAAACAATGTATGAGTTGAAGAGTTACTCTCATTAGAAGGTGGGCACGGGTGATCAATCCGCTCTTCCTCCTTTTGTTCTTCGCTCTCCTCCTCATCTTTTTCATCCAATGAGCTCACAGTTTCATCAATTTCTTCTTCCATAGACTCCTGCAAAATATTAATCTCTTCTTGGACAGCGGAGTAGTCCCCAATATATAATTTAACATAAGCATTAGAAGCATAATTCTCATAACAATATTCAAGTATGGCAAAATTTTCAGATTTGTGAAGAATAGCATCATACTTTTCAATCAAAGAAGCAATTTCAGAAGCACCCTTAAAAGCAACAAATTCTTCAATTTGTTGAACATCATAGTAATTATAAACACCCTTAGCATACGAAGATATGATTCCATTATTACTAAACTCACATTGATAGGGAAGGTGTTTCTTAGGGTTTTCAGAACAACAAGTAAAATCATATATTTCACATAAATTCCAAGCATAGCATTGCAAACGTTGAATTTGACCCCATAATAGTTTCCCTTTTTTCAGATATACGGTGTCGCACATAACAAGCATGCTCATCTAAAGATTTGCCCTCAACTAAGCTAGTTGGGGTTTCAGCACGAGCACATAGGGATCGAAGATGATCCAAGTAATAAGCTTCAGCAGTGTGATAGATTTTGATTGGTTCTTCAACCATTGGTTCAGTAGGTACAACTAATTTTTTTGGTATTTTGCGTTTCCTACCCATAACTAAAGATAGAAAACAACTAAGAACAACAAATAAAAATTACTTAGTGATAAAGCAAACAAGCACACACGAGAATATTCACCCCACGCTATTGCTCCCAGGTAACGACGCCAGAAAAAGGTCTTGATAACCCACAAGTATAGGGGATCGCAACAGTTTTCGATAAGTAAGAGTGTCGAACCCAACGAGGAGCTAAAGGTAGAACAAATATTCCCTCAAGTTCTATCGACCACCGATACAACTCTATGCATGCTTGACGTTCGCTTTACCTAGAACAAGTATGAAACTAGAACTACTTTGTAGGTGTTGTTTGATAGGTTTACAAGATAATAAAGAGTACGTAAATAAAAAGTAGGGGCTGTTTAGATAAAGAAACGATAAAGTAAATATAGCGAGTGTGGAAAAGTGGTGGTAGGAGTTGCGAAATTGCCCCTAAGCAATTGACTACTTTACTAGACCGATAGCAAGTATTATGTGGGAGAGGCCACTGCTAGCATGTCATCCCTTACTTGGAATTCTATGCACTTATGATTGGAACTATTAGCAAGCATCCGCAACTACTAATGTTCATTAAGGTAAAACCCAACCATAGCATTAAGATATATTGGTCCCCCTTCAACCCCGTATGCATCAATGTCTATGCTAGGTTGAAGCTTCTGTCACTCTTGCCCTCCAATACATAGTCCTATCAACATACAACTAACTCTATGGTGTGATCCACGCGCGCGCTAATATGATGGGCACCAAAGGACAGCAACATAACCACAAGCAAATTAAATCAATCACAGCAATTCATCAACCACCGATAGGACAACGAAGATCTACTCAGACATCATAGGATGGCAACACATCATTGGATAATAATATGAAGCATAAAGCACCATGTTCAAGTAGAGGGTACAGCGGGTTGCGGGAGAGTGGACCGATGTAGATAGAGGGGGGAAGGTGATGGAGATGTTGGTGAAGATGGCGGAGGTGTTGGTGAAGATCGCGGTGATGATGATGATGGCCACGGCGGCGTTCCGGCGCCACCGGAGGAGAGGGGGAGAGGGGCCCCCTTCTTCCTCTTCTTCCTTGACCTCCTCCCTAGATGGGAGAAGGGTTTCCCCTCTGGTCGTTGGCCTCCATGGCATGGGAGGGGCGAGAGCCCCTCCGAGATTGGATCTATCTCTCTGTTTCTCTCTGGTTCTGCGTTCTGTTCTGGCTCTGTTTCACCGTTTCATATATATATGGAGATCCGTAACTCCGATTGGCCTGAAACCTTCGCCGTGATTTTTTTTCCGAATATTAGCTTTCTTGCGGCAAAAGAAGAGCGTCAACCGCCTTACGGTGGGCTCATGAGGGTAGGGGGCGCGCCCTAGGGGGGGGGCTCCCCCTGCCTCGTGACCACCTCGGGCACTGGTTCGCGTTGATTTTCCTTTCGAAATTTCCATATTTTCCAAAAATAATCTCTGCCTGTTTTTATCCCGTTTGGACTCCGTTTGATATGGATATTCTGCGAAACCAAAAACATGCAACAGACAGGAACTGGCACTGGGCACTGGATCAATATGTTAGTCCCAAAAATAATATAAAAAGTTGCCAAAAAGTATATGAAAGTTGAATAATATTGGCATGGAACAATCAAAAATTATAGATACGACGGAGACGTATCAGTGGGTCATTAGGCAAATTTTTAAGCCTAGATAAATTATCATCTACGGGGTTCTCAGCTCCTTTTCTATCAATGATATGTAAATCAAATTCTTGTAACAAGAGAACCCATCGAATAAGTCTAGGTTTAGCATTTTTCTTTTCCATAAGATATTTAATAGCAGCATGATTGGTGTGAACAATTACTTTGGAATCAACAATATAAGGTCTAAATTTATTGCAAGCAAACACCACTGCTAAGAATTATTTTTCAGTAGTAGCATAATTTCGTTGAGCACTGTCTAGAGTTTTACTAGCATAATGAATAACATTCAGTTTCTTATCAACTCTTTTTCCTAGAACAACACCAACAACATATTCACTAGCATCACACATAATTTCAAAAGGCAAGTTCCAATCAGGTGGTTGAACAATAGGTGTAGAAGTTAAGGCTTTCTTGAGTGTTTCAAAGGTTTCTAAACAATCATCATCAAAAACAAAAGGAATATCCTTCTGCAAAAGATTCGTAAGAGGCCTATAAATTTTATAAAAGTCTTTGATAAATCTCCTATAGAAACAAGCATGACCTAAGTAACTACGAATACCTTTTATATCTTTAGGGCATGTCATTTTCTCAATTGCATCAACCTTAGCTTTGTCCACTTTAATACCTCTTTCAGAAATTTTATGACCCAAGACAATGCCTTCATTAACCATAAAGTGGCACTTCTCCCAATTAAAGACAAGATTTGTTTGTTCACATCTCTGCAGAACTCGATCAAGATTGCTTAAACAATCATGAAAAGACTTCCCATAAACAGAGAAGTCATCCATGAAAACCTCAACAATCTTTTGACAAAAGTCAGAGAATATAGCAGTCATACATCTTTGAAAAGTAATAGGTGCATTACATAAACCGAAAGGCATACGTCTATAAGCATAGGTTCCAAAGGGACAAGTAAAAGTGGTCTTTTCTTGATCAGGTTGAGAAACGGGTATTTGTGAAAAACCAGAATATCCATCAAGGAAGTAAAAATGTGTGTGCTTAGACAATGTTTCAAGCATTTGATCAATAAAAGGCAGAGGGTAATGATCTTTTCTAGTTGCTTTGTTTAATTTTCTAAAATCAATTACCATTCTATAGCCTGTAAAAATTCTTTGTGGAATAAGTTCATTCTTATCATTAGGAACAACAGTTATACGTCCTTTCTTAGGGACACAACGAACATGACTCACCCATATACTATCAGCTATAGGATAGATTATACCTGCTTCCAGAAGTTTTAATATTTCCATTCTTACCACTTCTTTCATCTTCAGATTTAACCGACGTTGGTGATCAACAACGGGTTTAACACCAGGTTCCATATTAATTTTGTGCTGACATAGAGTGGGACTAATGCCCTTTAAATCATCAAGAGTATATCTTCTTTTCAACTTTGAAAATGATTTACTTATGCATGAAAGAAATGACATAGAGTGGGACTAATGCTTCCTTACAACTCTGAATAATCTTTCTTCTTCATGTTCTGAAAGGTTAGCACTGATAATAACAGAATATATCTTCTTTTCATCAAGATAACCATATTTCAAAGTGTCTGGCAATTGTTTTAATTCAAACATGGGATCACCTTTAGGTGGAGGAGGACCTCCTAGAGTATCAATAGGCAAATTGTGTTTAAGCAGAGGACGTTGTTCAAAGAAAATCTTATCTATTTCATTTCTTTCATGCATAAGTAAATCATTTTCATGGTCTAGCAAATATTGTTCTAAAGGATCAGTAGGTGGTACAGCAATAGAAGCAAGACCAATTAATTCATCCTTACCAGGCAATTCTTTTTCATGAAGCTTTCTACTAAACTTGGAAAAATTAAACTCATGAGACTCATCACCAAAACTAACACCGACAGTTTGTTTCTCACAATCTATTCTAGCATTAACGGTGTTCAAGAAAGGTCTACCAAAGATAATGGGACAAAAGTCCTCATGTGGAGAACCAAGAACAAGAAAATTAGTAGGATATTTTATTTTCCAACACAAAACTTCAACATATCTAACAATCCCAATTGGTGATATAGTGTCTCTATTAGCAAGTTCAATAGTAACATCTATGTCTTCTATCTCTGCGGGTGCTATGTCATTCATAATTTCTTGATATAAGGTGTAAGGAATAACACTCACACTAGCACCTATGTCACATAAACCATGATAACAGTGATCTCCTATTTTAACTGAGATGACGGGCATGCCAATAACAGGTCTATGTTTATCCTTTTTATCAGGTTTGGCAATTCTAGCAGCTTCTTCACAGAAGTAAATAACATGCCCATCTACATTTTCTTCCAAGATATCCTTAACCATAGCAATACTATGTTCTACTTTAATTTGTTCATCAGGTTTAGGTGTTCTAATATAGCTTTTGTTGACCACAGTTCAAACTTTAGCAGGTTCCCTTACCCTGACAGGGAAAGGTGGTTTCTCAATATAAGCAGAAGGAACAGCTGAATCAACATTGTAAAGTATAGTTTCTTCTTTAACTGGTACTGGTTCTTTAATTTCTTCTTTAATAGGTGGGTGATATTTAAACCATTTATCTTTAGGGAGATCAACATGAGTAGCAAACGATTCACAAAAGGAGGCTACTATCTCAGAGTCAAGTCCATATTTAGTGCTAAACTTTTGAAAAGCATCGATATCCATAAAAGATTTAACACAATCATACTTAAGTTTAATACCTGACTCTTTACCTTCATCGAGTTACCAATCTTCAGAGTTGCATTTAATTGTTTCCAAAAGATCCCACCGGAATTCAATAGTCTTCTTCATAAAATAACTAGCACAAGAGGTATCAAGCATGGTTTGATCATTATGAGAAAGCCAATTATAAAAGTTCTGGATAATAATTTATCTTGAGAGCTCATGATTGGGGCATGAATATAACATTGACCTAAGCCTCCCCCAAGCTAGAGTGATACTTTATCCTTCATGAGACCAAACATTATATATATAATTCCAATCACGATGAACTAGATGCATAGGATAATTTTTTTGATGGAACTCCAATTTCAAATGATTCCAATTCCAAGATCAAATATCATCGCATAGCATGTACCATGCCAATGCTTTTCCCTTCAAAGATAAACGGAAGACCTTTTTCATAACTTCATCTTTGGGTAAACCTGCAAGCTTGAACAATCCACAAATTTGTTCTACATATATCAAGTGCATATCAAGATGTTCGGTTCCATCTCCTGCATAAGGATTACCTAGCAGTTGTTCTATCATACCCGAAGGAATTTCATATTCAATTTCAGTAGGTGTAGTAGGTTAAGAGTGGCTAATTGTGGTTCCGTTCGAGGTGAAGATACCCCGAACAAAACCCTCAAAGGATTGTTTTTCATAGTAACAAGTGACAATAAATTTCAGCACACTATATAAATGTTTCCTTACCAAATTCCACTTACCATAGGCGCTTCACTCCCCGGCAACAGCGCCAGAAAATAGCCTTGATGACCCAAAAGTATAGGGGATCAATTGTATCTCTTTTCGATAAGTAAGAGTGTCGAACCCAATGAGGAGCAGAAGGAAATGACAAGTGGTTTTCAGCAAGATAATGTCTGCAAGTGCTGAATTGTAAGTAGCAGAGTAGTTTGATAGCAAGATAATTTGTAACGAGCTAGTAGTAACAAAAGTGTAGAAAGATAGCCCAATCCTTTTGAGGCAAAGGGCAGGCCAAAACGGTCTCCTATGATAAGCAAAGCGTTCTTGAGGGTACACGGGAATTTCATCTACTCAGTTTCACCATGTTGGTTTGATTTGTGTTCGGTACTTTGATAATTTGATATGTGGGTGGACCGATGCTTAGGTGCTATTCTTACTTGAACAAACCTCCTACTTATGATTAACCCTCCCACAAGCATCCACAAATATGAGAAAAGTATTAAGAATAAATTCTAACCATAGCATTAAACTTTTGGATCCAATCGGTCCCTTACGGAATAGTGTATAAACTGGGGTTTAAACTTCTGTCACTCTCGCAACCCATCATCTAATTGATACTCCACAATGCGTTCCCTTAGGCCCAAATATGGTGAAGTGTCATGTAGTCGGTGTTCACATGACACCACTAAGGGAATCACAACATACATATTATCAAAATATTGAACACATATCAAGTTCACATGATTACTTGCAACATGATTTCTCCCATGACCTCAAGAACAAAAGTAACTACTCACAAATGATAATCATGCTCAAGATCAGAGGGGTATTAAATAGCATATTGGATCTAAACATATAATCTTCCACCAAATAAACCATATAGTAATCAACTACAAGATGTAATCAACACTACTAGTCACCCACAAGCACCAATCTATAGTTTCGGTAACAAGATTGAACACAAGAGATGAACTAGGGTTTGAGATGAGATGGTGCTGTTGAAGATGTTGATGGAGATTGCCCTCCCCAAGATGGGAGAGTTGTTGGTGATGATGATGACAATGGTTTCCCCCTCCGGGAGGGAAGTTCCCCCGGCAGAATCGCTTCCCCGGAGGGAAAAAGTGCTCATGCCCAAGTTCTGCCTCGAGATGGCGACGCTCCATCCCAAACGTCCTCCCCTTATTTTTTCTAGGTCAAAAAAACCTATATACCAAAAGATGGGCACCTAAGGTGGGCCTGGGTGAGCACAACCCAACAGGGCGCGCCTGGGCTCCTAGGTGGGCTCCCTGGCGCGCCCAAGTGGGTTGTGCCCACCTGGTGGCCCCCTCTGGTAGTTATTTGCTCCAATATTTATCATATATTTGATAAAAAATCTTCGTGAAGTTTCAACTTGTTTGAATTTGTGCAGAATAGGTGGCCTGTCGTAGCTTTTCTAGGTCCAGATTTCCAGCTGTCGGAATTCTCCCTCTTTGTGTATACCTTGCATATTATGAGAGAAAAGGCATTAAAATTACTCCAAAAAGAATTATTATGGATAAAAACATCATAAATAACAGTAAGAAAACATGATGCAAAATGGACGTATCATCTTGTTGCTGGAGCTCATCTACTACTTCACCCATCTTGCTGGATCAAGAAGGCGAGGACGTAACTGAGCTGAACGTGTGTTGAACGCGGAGGTGTCATACGTTCGGTACTTGATAGGTTGGATCACGAAGAAGATCGACTACACCAACCACATTAATAAATGCTTCTGCTTATGGTCTACGAGGGTACGTAGACACACTTTCCCCTCTCATTGCTATGCATCTCCATGGATAGATCTTGCGTGTGCGTAGAATTTTTTTGTTTTCCATGCAATGTTTCCCAACACCTCTTACACAGAGAGCACCAGAAACTAGGCCTCCTCCGCCCGGACATCCTCCGACCCCTGCCCGAACATCTGGCCCTGTCTGCGCATAGTGTAACGGGCCTCCGGCCCATGTATCCCTCGAACTCTCCCCAACTTGTACTAGCACTATATATAGACCTCCTTCAATACCCTTTCCTAGGGTTAAATTTTCTCATCCACTTACATACTCCCATGGAGATCAAGGCCTCCATGTGAGAAGATACCCAAGTGGATTCAAGACCCCTTCATGGGAAGATCCTCCTAGGATTCAAGGCCTCTTTCCTCCAAGGATTGGGATGAACTAGCTACCGTTTGTATCCTCCCCTTGTTGACCTTGGATCGTGTATCTCTCTGTGTGTATGTGGATTTAGCACATGTGTGATTGCGTCTTGTCTATTTGAGGGATTTTCCTCTTGTGTTCTTTGCGTTCTTCCCCATTTCCCATCCAAATCCTGAAAGATCGACACCATAGGGTTCCACCCTACATCAATCCACGTCGGACCAGCTCGTCTTCCATAACCACGAGGATTTCTTCCCCATGGTATTCAGTGGCCGAGGACCGGACCTCGGCCAATGAATCGCCGACGCCCGCCCCTGTGTTATCAGCGGTGGGGGCCAGGCGTGATGTCACTTCCCCCAACCCGTCAAGGGTAGAGGGGAGAATGGGACGCTCCATGGACTCGCTGATTTGGACGCGTTGTGGGCTACAAAGGATGAATCAATAATCAGTCATCTATGCAAGGGTCCATAAACAGACTTCAAAGCATTCTTTTAAGAATACCTTTGAGGTGCCGGCTTCATTCTACGTGGATGATCAAGGGCGTCCTCCAAGTGTCGGAGAGGGTCACTTGAGCGAGCACGGGTCGTTGGCTGACCGGCGCGCACGAGGCCTTGCATAGTTTCCTGCGGGGCTGGTGGTGTGCCACCTCCACGGGGTCCTCGGATGCCACTCTCTTCCTTTTCGGAGAGGCCGCATTCTCTTCTTCATCTTCTGTCTCCTCCTCGTGGGTGGAGGAGACATGGCTGTCCTCGGACTAGGCCTCCGAAATTTCCAGAGGCGCCAGCCGGCCTTCCCCTTTGATTGCTTCAGCTCCTTAGCAGAAACCACGCACGGTTCCTCGGCCAAGAGAGTCATGGGATGGGGAGTTCTCACCTCCTTGGACAGCAATGCTGGACATAACATTTTTTGTGCCTTTGGATTGATATGTCTCCAACATATCTATAATTTTTTTATTGTTCCATGCTATTATATTATCAGTTTTGGATGTTTTATATGCATTATATGCTATTTTATAACATTTTTTGGACTAACCTATTAACCTAGTGCCCACTGCCAGCTGTTGTTTTTCCCTTATATTTGTCTTTATGGAAAATCAATACCAAATGGAGTCCAAATGGAACGAAATTGTTTGATGAGTTTTCTTGGACCACAAGACACCCTGGAAGCTTCGTGAGGAGGCCAGAAGGACCATGAGGCGGTGACGAGCTCAGGGTGCACCCCAAGTGGGGAGCCCCCAAGCTTGTGGGGCCCTCATGGCACTTCTAACCCTAATTCTTCTTCTATAAATACCTTAATATTCCTCGAATACCAGAGGGCACACCAAAAATACTTTTCTGCTGCCACAAGTTTCTGTCTTCATGAGATCCCATCTGGGGACCTTTTTCGGTACTTTGCCGGAGGGGGATTCGATCACGGAGGGATTCTACATCAACCTTGCTGCCCTTCCAATGATGTGTGAGTAGTTTAACATAGACCTACGGGCCCATGGCTAGTAGCTAGATGGCTTCTTCTCTCTCTTTGATCTTCAATACAATGTTCTCCTTGATGTTCTTGGAGATCTATTCGATGTAATCTTCTTTTGTGGTGTGTTTGTTGAGATCTGATGAATTGTGGGTTTATGATCAGATTATCTATGCATATTATTTGAGTCTTTTCTGAACTCTTCTATGCATGATTTACATAGTTTTGTATTTCTCTCCGATCTATTGATTTGGTTTGGCCAACTAGATTGATTTTTCTTGCAATGAGAGAGGTGCTTTGTAATGGGTTCAATCTTGCGGTGCTCAATCCCGGTGATGGAAAGGGACATGACACGTATTTGTATTGTTTTCATTAAGGATAAAAAGATGGGATTTGTTCACATTGATTGGATCTATCCCTCTACATTATGTCATCTTGCTTAAGGCGTTTCTCTATTCTTGTTAACTTAATACACTAGACGCATGCTGGATAGCGGACGGTGTGTGGAGTAATATTAGTAGATGTAGGCAAGAGTCGGTCTACTTGTCTCAGACATGATGCCTATATACATGATCATTGCCTTGGATATCGTCATCTATGCACTTTTCTATCAATTGCTCAACAGTAATTTGTTTACCCACTGTATGCTTTCTTTCAAGAGAGAAGCCTCTAGTGAAAACTATGGCCCCCGGGTCTATCTTTTATCATATTATTTTCAGATCTACAAAATCAAAACACAAAAATACCTTGCTGCAATTAATTTAATGTAATTTAATTACGCACTTTTACTTATCTTTTATATCCATCACTATTAGATCTCATCCTTGCAAGTAATCGTGAAGCGATTCACAACCCCTTTATCGCATTGGGTGCAAGTATTCGTTTGTTTGTGCAGGTGCACTATTGGGGACTTGTGTGTTCCTCCTACTGGATTGATACCTTGGTTCTCAAGTGAGGGAAATACTTATCTCTACTTTGCTACATCACCCTTTCCTCTTCAAGGAAAAAACCAACGCAAGCTCAAGAAATAGCAGGGATCAACTTCTACGGAAGAGAGGAGAGGTTCCAAAAAGTTCGATCAAGATATGTCCACGAAAGATAAGGCGAGAATTTAAGGCTCTATGCTAGGATTACCTCATTGGCATCGTGCATAGTGTCAATGCCGCAGGCTTTCCCCTCTGCGGGGAATTCGTTTTGGGACAGCTTGAAAAGTGCCATCCACATCCCGGACATGGATGCATGGAAGAAATGCTTCACGAATGGCTCGTCCTCAGGCTTGTGAGCCCACATCAGGCTCGCCTGAAGTTGGAGTGGCAAGATGCGGCAGTGGAGCATGACGTCTACCACGTCCACACAACTTGATCTTCTTCTTGTCTGCCAGAAACTGGATCTTTTGCTGCAGCAAGGTCACATCTTCGGAGTTGCCCTAGTGTATGCCTTTCCTCTTCCAGGAATCCAGCCTCCTCAGAGGGTCAACTAATAAGGCTAGGACTTCGTCCTGGCCGCCGGCAAGTAGCTCAGTGACATAGAACCAGTCACGCTGCCACTCTTTGATGGTTTCGACAAAGGTTCCTTTGAACCAAGTGGCCTTCTGTTTCTTGCTTATCATGACCCCCCCACACTCTGAGCTCAGAGCCGATGGACTTCGGCTTAATACCGAAGGTCTTCAGTCATAGCCCAAAGTGGGTCTCAACACGGAGGAAGCCTCACAGACGATTATGAACGGCGCGAGTTGGAGGATGGCGTTCGGGGCCAGGTGGTGGAAGTCCAACCCATAACAGTAGAGGACCCCACGCACAAAGGCATGCAATGGGGACCCTAGACCTCGGATGAGGTGAGGAACAAAGAGGACACTTTCCCATGGTTTGGGGGTAGGCGCTCGCTGGTCTTTCTCTGGTGGCCAGCTGGCGACGTTGGCAGGGATGTACCCCGCACTCCACAGTCCCAGAATGCTGCCCTCCGTGATGGTGGAGCCGGCCCAGCGCCCCTGCAAGGTGGCATCGGACATGGCTAGAAATGGGAGCTATGGGTGATAGGGATGAGAGGATTGAGGATTGGATCTGGGCACTGAAGCTTAGGAGGCAGTAGGCAAGGGATGAATGTAAGCGTGGAACTGTTACCACTTCCTTTTACTCTTATAGGCCCATGAAAGGCCAAGGGTCTCTTTGTTCCGCCACTAAAATGGCCACATCTAGATACAGAAACGCCATTATACGCGTGGGGTGAAACCAAATCTTGATGATATCCCCCAAAATACGGGCATAATCTCTGTTTTGATAAGACATGCCAATGAGAAATCCGACTTGGGCCGTGATTCGAGCAGTAGTTACTGATCCACCTTGGTATAAGCGATGACACTTTGGAAAAAGTTGTCAGGCCGTGGGGCACTATTCATACCTAGGTGGACGGCCTTCGAGGCTAAGACATCTCGCATCTTCGGAGGTTAAGAGAATCGGTTTAATCATGATCGGAGGGATGGTGAATTTGGGAATAAATCTGTTTAAATCCTATTAACAGGAAGGGATCTCGGATAACCGAAGCAATTATTTGAAGGAGGAACTCGCCTGTCAAGCCGAAGACTCTAGAGCCGAAGTCACGTGTCCGAGGTTGTCCTCGTCATTAAAGACTAGTTTGGGGGCTACTTATGGTGTCCTGGACTAGGGGGTACTGACCTAGTCGGCCCAAAGTCCATGGGTTGGGCTTATGGCCCATCCTATTCTGTAAGGATGGATTCCGGAGGCCTTATACTTCGGCATGATCAAGACAAACTCTACCAAAGACTTGACGTGTACTCCAATACCTGCATCGGATCGGTGGAACCTGTAGCCCTAGATTGGAAACCCACCATGACCCTAGGCACCCCCAGTGTCTATATAAATTGGGAGGTATAGTCCGTATGGTGGACACTATTTTAGGATGCTGCTAACGCGACACTACGATCAGAGACCCTTTGACAAAACTGTGTGCGATGCATTAACCGCAAATGGTCATGTAAAAAAACCATCAAAAAAGATGCAAAATGTTTGCGATGATGAATACATCAAACACGGTTCCGATTTTAGTTACGTGTGCGATGCGGGGCATACGGTTCAGTTCAATGAACTGTTTGTGATGAGGCAGAACAAAAGAAACGGTCAGCCAGATGGAGGCGTGTGCGATATATGGCATACAGTTCACTCGGATAAACTTTTTTTGATGAGGCGGAACAATAGAAATGGACAGCCAGATGAAGGTGTGTGCGATATACGACATACAGTTCACTCGGATGAACTAATTGTGATTAGGCAACGCAAAAGAAACAGTCAGCCAGATCAAGGTGTGTGTGATATGCGGCATATGGTTCACTCAGATGAACTGTTTTCGATTAGGCAACGCAACAGAAACGGTTCAGCCAGATCGAGGTGTGTGCAATGGAGAACTGTTTGTGTTGAGCCAAGAGAACATAAACATTCCACATAAACAAGATGTGTGTGATATGCGACAAACATCCAATTACATAGGTGGCTAGTACACACATGACATTTCCATACACCAAAGTAAACTATTACATACATAATTAACTAGGATAAACGATCATCTGATCATCATCTACTTCTTGTGCGCTTGCCGCCACTGCTCTACTAGGATAAACGGAACAACATTCTTTATTGTGAATAGTGTGCTCTGTTGGGCACACAAGTATATGGATCATAGCCTTGGGCGAGCAATGTGCCCGCACGCGTCGTGCTAGCTCGATATTCCTTCTATGCTAAGTTTCCATTAATTGATGGCGTTTTATGAACATGCACCATTTCCCGCCATTTCCTCACCGGTTTCCTGCCGCCACCGAGCGATATTGCGCGCGGCGCGCGACGCACGGAGGCAACAAGAGCAGCCTGTAGCACATCCACCTTTTCCAAGCATGCCAACCCACCAAAGCGCCGCTTGTGCCATCAACCTCCTCAATGAGGAAAATGAGAAGGCGCCACAACCCGTCAAGTCCGAGGCGCTCCCCGGCAACGGGATGGACGACGCCGTGATGTGCTTCATCGCCTGGGTTGAGTAGACCCTTGGTGCATGGTGCTTCAACGTCGTGGATCAAGATATGCGTGTCAGTGCCGAGAGGCTGCAGCTTGCCACACAACATGATCGATGGTGCACCGCAGAACAAGCTATGCGCGTCAGCACCGATAGGCTGCGGCTCGCCGCACTGCGAGACCGTTGGAGCACCATAGAGCGAGAGGCGCGGCGCACTGCACAACAAGAGTGGATCCACCGGTGCTTGCTTGCTGTCGATAGGGCGTCGCAACTGGGTACACATCCCGCCAGTACCTCCATTCCTCACCAGGAGTGTGCAGAGGCCATCTGTGTCGTACTTGCACCAGAGGTCAGCCACGCTGTACTTGCACCGGACGCCCGCCGCACCGTTTGCGTGGGTCGCGCCATTCGCCTTGTCCGTGGCCCGCTCGACGCCAACGCGCTGATCACTAGGCTCGACCGCCTCCTTGGCCCAGGTGCCCACCTAGACGCAATAGAGGAACATGACCGTCACATCCTCGAGCTGGTGATCTCTGATGAAATAGCCAACTTGGAGCTCGAGATCGTGCTCCAGATGTACCGCGAGCGTGTCGACAGCTTGGACGAACGCCTGCACGAGTTCAGGCAGAGCCAAGAGCTACCGTAGGCAAGGGCTACTAGCCATGGTCTCATGGGCGTGTTTTATTTTGCTGAGTCATTTCGACATGGATCGCTATGTATTCACATCAATCATAATATTGCTCTGTTTATTGCTCTGTTTCAATGTGTGTACTCTGTTTTCCGTTCTTATATGTTCTGTTTCAATGTGTGTGTATATGCTTTCCATTCTGCATAGGTGGATGATAACAGCTAGATACAAATTAGTATACGAAAACAAATATAAAATGGAATTCATAATATATATTAATTGTTCATTAGTTCATCACAGAATATATATAATATCATCACATATACGTCATGATACTTAACTACTAGGTACAATGCATAAAATTGAAAACGAACAATACTAAAACTAATAATCCCTCATAGGGGCAGTATTCTGGCAGCCCCTCGCCAGCAGCTCCCTGGTGCACGACGTCTTCCCAGCGCGGAGGTAGTACTCCGCCTCCTCCGCCTCGCAGCGCTTGACGTACCGATCTGCCTCTTATTGGCGGACGAGCGCGAATGATCTTGCCATTTCGTTGGGCGCCCGCCAGAGGTCCTCGTCAGTGGCACGCTGGAGCTTATCGGCCCACCTCCACGCAGCGATGAGGCGCCTAGCGCCTTTGGCCTTCCTCGCGAAGTACCCATCTTCGTACACCTCCTTCACACGATGATGAGCCCGCCCCCAAAGCTCCACCGCCTTCTTTTTCCAGGTGGCATCACGGGCTTCACAGGCCGCCTGGTACCTAGCTTCCTCCTCTGCCATCTCCTTCTTGAATGCCACTTGCCTGGCTTTCTCAGCCGGCGGCAGCGACTTCCACATACAAAGATTGTACTGGCCCCAAAACCACCCCAAAGCTGGGGGGTCCAGCACAACCTCGTCCAGCAGCGCGTAGGGCTCCTCATCATCGCTGCTCTTTGACTAAGCATCCTCGGGGGGCAGCGCCTCCTTGTCGGCGCGTGGGCAGATCGGCGGTGCCACGGCAGAGATTTGAGAGAGAGAGAGAGAGGGTGAGCGAGGGAAGGATGTAGATGAGAATGCAGGTGGATGATGTGAGGAAGGTAGTATTTATTGGTGGCCGGAATCTAGATCGACGGGAATAGTACACATGCAGGTCACCAGAATTTACGAGTACTATAGTTTGAATTACACATGATTCCCGCAGAGCAAAAGGCGTGTGTGAACTTAATAGCTGGCGGTTTCAAATACAGAACCGTGTCTGATTAATAACCCGTGCCACTCACCTTCCAAACCTCGAGGCGCGAAATGGAGTGCCAATCGTGTGGGGCCCGGTTGTCTTGCCAGATCTTTACATTTTCTTTTTTGAACACCAGATATTTACATCGTCTGGTCATTTTTAATTTTTTGGAATTTAAATGCCATGGCACTCAATGCATGTGTCCAAGCCATGACACCAATATGTTTGAAAATTCGTCCCAATTTATTGCACTTGGAATTAACTCGCACACAAGTACACAAATATATTTTTTCAAACCGTTATGGTTAGCCGCTGCATGTAGATGTAGTTCAAATTTGGATTATGGTCATTAAATGGCTAGAAAATCACTTAAATGTCTTTAAAAGGTCAAATGACCCCTTAATTTTTCCAAATTTTGACATGACAGATGTATTAGTGCATGTTAACTGTAGAAATTTTTTGAAGCTCATAAGAGGAAGCTATCGCAGATTTTTCATCAAACATGCGTTGTTCCCTCTCCAAACCACGAGCCTTCTACCAAGTTGCTCCGGTTTGTGAGGGGTGTGTGTCCAAACTTTTGTCAAATAGGTCAATTTTTTTACCACATTAGCTTGGTGGCATGACATTACATCAAGCGAGGTTTCAAGTTTGTCTGATCATTTTTTTTATTTTTTTTGGAATTTAAATGTCATGGCACTCCATGAATGTGTCCAGGCTGTGACACCAATATGTTTGAAAATTCCTTCTAATTTACTGCACATGGAATTAACTCGCACACAAGTACACAAGTATGATTTTTCAAACCGTTATGGTTAGCCGTTGCATGTAGATGTAGTTCAAATTTGAATTATGGTCATTAAATGGCTAGAAAATCACATAAACATCTTTAAAAGGTAAAATGACCCCTAGAATTTTCCAAGTTTTCAAATGACAGTTGTATTAGTACACGTTAAATGTAGGAAAATTTTGAAGGCTGTAAGAGGAAGCTATCTCTCGTTTGTCATCAAACATGAATTGTTCCCTCTTGAAAACACGAGCCTTCTAGTGAGTTGCTCTAGTTTCTGAGGGGTGTGTGTCCAAACTTTCGTCAAACATGCCAAATTTTTTACCACATCATCTTGGTGGCATGACATTACAACAAGCAAGGTTTCATGTGTTTTTGATCATTTTTTATTTTTTTGGGAATTTAAATGGCATGGCACTCCATGCATGTGTCCAGGCCGTGACAGCAATATATTTGAAAATTCCTTCCAATTTACTACACATGGAATTAACGCGCACAAAAGCACATAAATATTATTTTTCAAACCGTTATGCTTAGCCGTTGCATGTAGAAGTAGTTCAAATTTGAATTACGATCATCAAATGGCTAGAAAATCAATTAAATGTCTTTAAAAGGTCAAATGACCCCTAATTTTTTTTTTCAAATTTTCAAATGATAGTTGTATTAGTGCGGGTTAAATGTAGAAAAAATTTGAAGGCCATAAGAGGAAGCTATCTCCCGTTCGCCATCAAACATGCATTGTTCCCTCTCGGAACCATGACCTTCTAGTGAGTTGCTCCAGTTTGTGAGGGGTGTGTATCCAAACTTTCATCAAACATGCCAAATTTTTTACCACATCATCTTGGTGGCATGAAATTACATCAAGCAAGGTTTCATGTGTTTCTGATCTTTTTAAATTTTTTTGGAATTTAAATGACATGGCACTCCATGCATGTGTCGAGGCCGTCACACCAATATGTTTGAAAATTCCTTCCAATTTACTCATGGAATTAACTCACACAAAAGTACACAAATATGATTTTTCAAACCGTTATGGTTAGCCGTTGCATGGAGATGTAGTTCAAATTTGAATTACGGTCATTAAATGGATAGAAAATCACTTAAATGTCTTTAAAAGGTAAAATGACCCCTAGAATTTTCCAAATTCTCAAATAATAGTTGTATTAGTGCACGTTAACTGTAGAAAAAATTTGAAGGCCGTAAGAGGAAGCTATCGCCCGTTCGTCATCAAACATGCATTGTTCCCTCTCGGAACCATGAGCCTTCTACTGAGTTGCTCCGGCTTGTGAGGGGTGTGTGTTCAAATTTTCATCAAACATGCCAAATTTTTTACCACATCATGTTGGTGGCATGACATTACATCAAGCAAGATTTCATGTGTTTCTGATTTTTTTTATTTTTTTGGAATTTAAATGCCATGGCACTCCATGCTTTGTGTCATAGCCGTGAGACCAATATGTTTGAAAATTCCTTCCAATTTACTGCACATGGAATTAACTCACACAAAAGTACACAAATATGACTTTTCAAACCGTTATGGTTAGCTGTTGCATGTACATGTAGTTAAAATTTGAATTACGGTCATTAAAGGGCTAGGAAATCACTTAAATGTCTTAAAAGGTCAAATGACCCCTGAAATTGTCCAATTTTTGACATGACAGTTGTATTAGTACTAGGAATTTTCTCGTACATTTAAAACACCATCCATTGCCACTTTACTCTAAATTTGTCTTTCACAGCCAATAAAAATATCAACAACATCACACACAGTTTTTTTGTAGGAACCGTTTGCGATGAAAATTTGTGGGTCTATTTAAGTCTTCCTCCTTAAGCTTTGCCGGCTCGTTGATGACCCACAAGTATAGGGGATCTATCGTAGTCCTTTAGATAAGTAAGAGTGTCGAACCCAACGAGGAGCAGAAGGAAATGATAAGCGGTTTCCAGCAAGGTATTCTCTGCAAGTACTGAAATAAGTGGTAACAGATAGTTTTGTGATAAGATAATTTGTAACGAGCAACAAGTAACAAAAGTAAATAAGGTGCAGCAAGGTGGACCAATCCTTTTTGTAGCAAAGGACAAGCCTGAACAAACTCGTATATGATGTAAAGCGCTCCCGAGGACACATGGGAATATCGTCAAGCTAGTTTTCATGACATTCATATGATTCGCGTTCGGTACTTTGATAATTTGGTATGTGGGTGGACCGGTGCTTGGGTGCTGCCCTTACTTGGACAAACATCCCACTTATGATTAACCTCTATTGCAAGCATCCGCAAATACAACAAAAGTATGAAGGTAAACCTAACCATAGCATGAAACATATGGATCCAAATCAGCCCCTTACGAAGCAACGCATAAACTAGGGTTTAAGCTTCTGTCACTCTAGCAACCCATCATCTACTTATTACTTCCCAATGCCTTCCTCTAGGCCCAAACAATGGTGAAGTGTCATGTAGTCGACGTTCACATAAGACCACTAGAGGAGAGACAACATACATCTCATCAAAATATCGAATGAATACCAAATTCACATGACTACCAATAGCAAGACATCTCCCATGTCCTCAGGAAAAAAAGTAACTACTCACAAAGCATAAACATATTCATAATCAGAGGGGTATTAATATGCATATAGGATCTGAACATATGATCTTCCACCAATTAAACCAACTAGCAACAACTACAAGGAGTAATTAACACTACTAGCAACCTACTAGCACCAATCTCGGACTTGGAGACAAGAGATGAACAAGGGTTTTGAGATGAGATGGTGCTGATGAAGATGTTGATGGAGATTGCCCTCTCCCGATGAGAGGAGCGTTGGTGATGACGATGGCGATGATTTTCCCCTCCGGGAGGGAAGTTTCCCCGGTAGAACAGCCCCGCCAGAACCCTAGATTGGCTCCGCCAAGGTTCTGCCTCATGGCAGCGGAGTTTCATCCGAGAAGATGGCTTATGATTTTTCCCATCCAAAGAGTCCATATAGCAGAAGATGGTCACCGGAGGGCCACCAGGAGGCCCACGAGGTAGGGGGGCGCGCCCAGGGGGTAGGGCGCGCCCCCACCCTTGTGGGCAGGGTGTGGCCCCCCTGGTGAAGTTCTTGAGATCAATGTTTTTTATATATTTCGAAAACATCATCCATGAAGTTTCAGGACTTTTGGAGTTGTACAGAATAGGTCTCTAATATTTGCTCCTTTTCCAGCCAGAATCCCAGCTGCCGGCATTCTCCCTCTTTATGTAAACCTTGTAAAATGAGGGAGAATAGGCATAAGTATTGTGACATAATGTGTAATATCAGCCCATAATGCAATAAATATTGATATAAAAGCATGATGCAAAATGGACATATCAACTCCCCCAAGCTTAGACCTTGCTTGTCCTCAAGCGAAAAGCCAAAATCGAAAAATATGTCCACATGTTTAGAGATGAAGGTGTCGATAAAAATAAAATACGGACATGAGGCATCATGATCATTCTTAGAACAACAACTTATATAATTCTTGTCATATGATATCTTATGCTAGAGTAATAATTCAATCACAATATCAAGTATGAATCGTAAACTTCATTGAAAATTGACAAACTATAATCTCAGTCATTGAGGCAATTGCAATTTATCATAACATAGGAAAGAGTCAATTTATAAGAGCTTTTCAGCAAGTCCACATACTCAACTATCATATAGTCTTTCACAATTGCTGACACCCACGCAGTACTTATGGGTATGGAGTTTTAATCGGACACAGAGAAAGATAGGGGCTTATAGTTTTGCCTCCCAACGTTTTACCTCAAGGGTAATGTCAATAGTAATAGTTCATGAAAACCCACATCCAATTAGCCATATATACCAGGATCTTTCCAACATATTGTGCTTGCCAAAGGATGAAATCTAAAAAGGAAGGGTGAGGATCACCATGACTCTTTTGCAGTGTAGGAGATAAAAGTAAAAGATAGGCCCTTCGCAGAGGGAAGCAGAGGTTGTCATGCGCTTTTATGGTTGGATGCACAAAATCCTAATGTGAAAGAACATCACTTTATATTGCCACTTGTGATATGGACCTTTATTATGCAGTCTGTCGCTTTTATTACTTCCATATCACACGATCGTATAAAGCTTATTTCTTCCACACCAATCAATCATACATATTTAGAGAGCAATATTTTTATTGGTTGCACCGATGACAACTTACTTGATGGATCTTACTCAATCCAAAGGTAGGTATAGTGGACTCTCATGGCAAAACAGGTTTAAGGGTATTTGGAAGCACAAGTAGTATCTCTACTTGGTGCAATGAATTTGGCTAGCATGAGGGAGAAAGGCAAGCTCAACATGTTGGAGGATCCAAGACAATATCATTTATCTCAGATGTAAGAAAAGATAACCCATTATGTTGTCTTCCTTATCCAATGTCAACTCTTTAGCATGTCATATTTTAATGAGTGCTCACAATCATAAAAGATGTCCAAGATAGTATATTTGTATGTGAAGACCTCTCTTTCTTTATTACTTCCTATTAATTGCAACGATGACCAAAACTATGTTTGTCAACCCTCAATAACTTTTATTCATCATACTCTTTCTATGTGAGCTGATTACTCTCCATAAGAGTCACATGATCTCTTTGTTTCTTTTTATTTCTTTCTCTTTTCTTTTCTTTTATTTGGGATCATGGCAAAAATAAGCAAGCCCTTGACTCAACACTAATCTTTATTATATAGCTCATGGACTCGATTACATAGAAGGATAATAAAGCAAAACTCACAACTATATCATACTAAGAACTTTTATTCTACTAGATCAAAATATTACCAAAAGGATCGAACTAAGAAAAAGGTAAAGATAAAAGTGATGGTGATACGATACCGGGGCACTCCCCCAAGCTTGGTAGTTGCCAAGTGGAGTGCCCATACCAGATGATTATGTCTCCTTTGTTGGAGGAGACGGTGGTGATGTTGTTGATGGCGTAGGCTTGTCGTCCTTTTTCCATGGCATAGGCTCACCATCGTAGAAGGATGACCGAGTCTCCGGGATCCTCAAATCTGTAGCCAAACTCATCCTTTTGAATCTATATTCATACTCACAGTTTTGGTTTTGCAGGTCATAGATTTGAGCTTGGAGGTGCTCAATTTTCTCGTGAAGCTTGAAGATGGTCTCCCCGATGTTGTCGGCATCCAGCTTGTGTTTGTTGGTGAACTCTGCGATCATCATGTAGTTGGAGTTGAGTCCACGCTCCACCATCCCCTAACACTTGAAAACTTGTTGCTCTATTTCTTCGAGCCTCGTCTCCACGCTTCCGGTCCCCTTCGGTCCCTCAACATCCCGGATGTGCAGCAACCCATCACGCATCTAAATGGTTTGAGGGTGTTGCTGCACCTCCGCTAGGTAAGGGTTGATGACCTTCTCGAAGAACTTGTCCTTGGGTGCACTTGGAGACGTCATGATAATCTAGATCTGTCAGAAAAACAACTTGAAACAAAGACAACAATTTTTTTTCGTGATACGGGAGTCAAAACCCCCGAGAGGTTATATAATGAATTTTTACCGACCAAAATACGTGTCCTGTAAGAAAACGGAGTCCGGAGAGCACACGAGGTGCCCACGAGGTAGGGGACGCGCCCAGGGGGGTAAGGCACGCCCTCCACCCTCGTGCCCTTTCCGGACTGCTGCTTATTTTTCTATTTTTCTAAATATTCCAAAACGGAGAAATATTGCCTTAAAAACTGTTTTGGAGTCGGTTTACTTACCGTACCACATACCTATTCCTTTTCGGAGTCTGGAACGTTCCGGAAAGTGTCCCTTATGTATTCCTCCGGGGTTATGGTTTCAATAACATTGGTTTCAACATTTACGGGATTACCTGAGATATAATGTTTGATTCTTTGACCATTTACCACCTTTGGATTTGTGCCTTCGAAGTTGTTGATTTTTATGGCACCGGAAAGGTAGACCTCTTCAATAACGTAAGGACCTTCCCATTTAGAGAGAAGTTTTCCTGCAAAAAAATCTTAAACGAGAGTTGTATAGCAATACATAATCACCTACATTAAACTCACGCTTTTGTATTCTTTTGTCATGCCATATTTTAACTTTTTCTTTAAACAACTTGGCATTTTCGTAGGCTTGGGTTCTCCATTCATCAAGTGAGCTAATATCAAATAACCTCTTCTCACCGGCAAGTTTAAAATCATAGTTGAGTTCTTTAATAGCCCAATAAGCCTTGTGTTCTAGTTCGAGAGGTAAGTGCCATGCTTTTCCATAGGCCATTTTATACGGAGACATACCCATAGGATTTGTATATGCAGTTCTATAGGCCCATAATGCATCATCAAGTTTCTTGGACCAATTCTTTCTGGACCTATTAACAGTCTTTTGCAAAATTAATTTGAGTTCTCTATTACTCAATTCTACTTGACCACTGGACTGAGGGTGATAAGGGGATGCAATTCTATGATTAACATCATATTTAGCAATCATTTTAAGGAAAGCACCATGAATAAAATGTGAACCACAATCAGTCATTAAATATCTAGGGACTCCAAACCTTGGAAAGATAACTTCTTTAAGCATTTTAATAGAAGTGTTATGATCAACACTACTAGTTGGAATAGCTTCTACCCACTTAGTGACGTAATCAATAGCAACTAAAATATGTGTATAACCATTAGAGGAAGGAAAATGTCCCATATAGTCAAAGCCCCAAACATCAAATTGTTCAATAACAAGTGAATAATTCATAGGCATTTCTTGACGTCTACTAATATTACCAATTCTTTGACATTCATCACAAGATAAGACAAACTTACGGGCATCCTTGAAGAGAGTAGGCCAATAAAAACCAGATTGTAGTACCTTATGTGCGGTTCTATCTCCAGCATGGTGCCCTCCATAAGCTTCAGAGTGACACTTGCGTAGGATCTGATCCTGTTCATGCTCAGGTACACAATGTCTAATAACACCATCTACTCATTCTTTATAAAGATGTGGGTCATCCCAAAAGTAATGTGTCAAATCATAGAAGAACTTTTTCTTTTGCTGGTATGTGAAACTAGGTGGTATAAACTTAGCAACAATGTAATTAGCATAATCAGCATACCATGGAGCAGTATGAGAAGCATTTATGACATTTTGTTGCTCATCAGGAAAGCTATCATCAATAGGTAGTGGGTCATCAAGCACATTTTCTAACCTAGACAAGTTGTCTGCAACGGGGTTCTCGGCTCCTTTTCTATCAACAATATGTAAATCAAATTCTTGAAGCAAGAGAACCCATCTAATAAGTCTAGGTTTAGCGTCTTTCTTCTCCATAAGATATTTAATAGCAGCATGATCAGTGTGAATAGTTACTTTAGAATCAACAATATAAGGTCTAAACTTATCACAAGCAAATACAACTGCTAAGAATTCTTTTTCAGTAGTAGCATAATTTCTTTGAGCATTGTCTAGAGTTTACTAGCATATTGAATAACATTTAGTTTCTTATCAACTCTTTGTCCTAGAACAACACCTACATCATAATCACTAGCATCACACATAATTTCAAAGGGTAAATTCCAATCAGGTGGCTGAACAATAGGTGCAGAGATCAATGCTCTCTTAAGTATTTCAAATGCTTCTACACAATCATCATCAAAGACAAATGGTATATCTTTTTGTAATAAATTAATCAGAGGCTGAGAGATTTTTGAGAAGTCCTTAATGAACCTCCTATAAAAACCGGCATGACCAAGGAAACTTCTTATACCTTTGATGTCCTTGGGACATGGCATCTTTTCAATAGCATCAACCTTGGCTTTATCAACTTCAATACCTCTTTCAGAAACTTTATGCCCCAAGACAATACCTTCATTAACCATAAAGTGGCACTTTTCCCAATTCAGGACAAGATTAGTTTCTTCACATCTCTGCAAAACTCGATCAAGGTTGCTCAAGCAATCATCAAAAGAAGATCCATAGATGGAAAAGTCATCCATGAAAACCTCACAAATATTTTCACAAAAGTCAGAGAATATAGCCATCATGCATCTTTGAAAGGTAGCAGGTGCATTATATAGACCAAAAGGCATATGTCTATAAGCAAAAGTACCAAAATGGCATGTAAAAGTAGTCTTTGATTGATCTTTGGCTGACACAGGTATTTGAGAGAAACCAGAATAACCATCTAGAAAGCAAAAATGTGTATGTTTGGATAATCTTTCTAGCATTTGATCGATAAAAGGTAAAGGGTAATGATCTTTTTTAGTGGCCTTATTTAACTTGCAGAAATCAATTACCATCCTATAACCAGTAATAATTCTTTGAGGAATCAATTCATCTTTATCATTAGGAACAACAGTAATACCTCCCTTCTTAGGGACACAATGGACATGGCTTACCCACTGACGATCAGCAATAGGGTAAATTATACCTGCATCAAGGAGCTTTAGTATCTCCTTTCTTACCACCTCTTTCATTTTAGGATTCAGATGACGTTGATGATCACGAACTGGTTTAGCATCTCCTTCCAAATTAATTTTATATTGACATAGAGTGGGACTAATGGCCTTAAGATCATCAAGAGTATACCCAATAGCAGCACGGTGCTTCTTCAGAGTTTTCAATAATCTCTCTTCTTCATGTTCTGAAAGGTTAGCACTAATAATAACAGGATATATCTTTTTCTCATCAAGATAAGCATATTTAAGAGTATCAGGTAACGGTTTAAGCTCAAATACGGGATCACCCTTGGGTGGAGGAGGATCCCCTAGGATTTCAACAGGTAAATTGTGTTTCAGAATAGGTTCCTGTTTAAAGAATACTTCATCTAATTCCCTTCTTTCATTCATAAACATATCATTTTATGGTCTAGAAAATATTGTTCTAAAGGATCACTAGGAGGTACGGCAATAGAAGCAAGACCAATAATTTCATCCTTACTAGATAATTCTTCTTCACGGTGTTGTCTACTAAATTTAGAAAAATTAAATTCATGAGTCATATCATCTAAACCGACAGTAACAACATCTCTTTTGCAATCTATGGTAGCATTAACAATATTTAAGAAGGGTCAACCAAATATAATGGGACAGAAGCTATCTTGTGGGGAACCAAGAACAAGAAAATCAGCAGGATATTTAGTTTTCCCACACAAGACTTCAACATCTCTAACAATTCCCATTGGTGAAATAGTATCTCTATTAGCAAGTTTAATTGTGACATCAATATCTTCCATCTTAACAGGTGCAATATCATGCATAATTTCTTTGTATAAGTCAATAGGTATTGCACTAGCACTAGCACCCATATCACATAAGCCATGATAACAATGATCTCCTATTTTAACAGAAATAACAGGCATACCTACCACAGGTCTAGGTTTATCTGTATCACGGGGTTTAGCAAATCTAGCAGTTTCATTACAGAAATAAATAACATGCCCATCTATATTATCAGACAAGAGATCTTTAACAATAGCAATATTAGGTTCAACTTTAACTTGCTCAGGAGGTGTATATGTTTTAATATTGCTTTCACGAACCACAGTTGAAGCTTTAGCATGATCCTTGATCCTAACAGGGAAAGGTGGTTTCTCAACATAAGAAGTAGGAACAATAGGATCATTATAAGTAATAGTCTTTTCTTCAAATTTAATAGGTGCAACTACTTTTACTTCTATGGGAGGATGATATTTAAACCACTTCTCCTTGGGGAGATCAACATAAGCAGCAAAAGATTCACAGAAAGATGCTACTATCTCAGAGTCAAGTCCATATTTAGTGCTAAATTTACGGAAAATATCGGTATCCATAAAAGATTTAACACAATCAAAACTAGGTCTCATACCTGAATCCTTACCATTGTCGAGGTCCCAATCTTCGGAGTTGCGTTTAATTCTTTCCAATAAATCCCATTTGAATTCAATAGTCTTCATCATAAAAGAGCCAGCACAAGAAGTATCAAGCATGGTGCGATTGTTATCAGAAAGCCGAGCATAAAATTTTTGAATAATCATTTCTCTTGAGAGCTCATGATTGGGGCATGAATATAACATTGATTTAAGCCTCCCCCAACCTTGAGCGATGCTTTCTCCTTCGTGAGGCCAAAAATTATATATATAATTGCGATCACGATGAACTAGATGCATAGGATAAAACTTTTGATGAAATTCCAATTTCAATCGTTTGTAGTTCCAAGACTCCATATCATCACATAGCCTATACCATGTCGATGCATCTCCCCTCAAAGATAAAGGGAAGACCTTCTTCTTAACAACATCTCCGGGTACACCTACAAGCTTAAATAATCCACAAACTTCATCCACATATATTAGATGCTCATCAGGATGTTTTGTTCCATCTCCTAAAAAAGGATTAGCTAGCAGTTTTTCTACCATACCCAAAGGAATTTCAAAGAAGGCATTTTCATTTTCAGTAGGTTCAGTAGGTTGAGGAGCAACTCTTTGCTCTACTGGTCGGGGTGAAGATACCCCGAACAAGCCCCTCAGAGGATTACTTTCCATAGTAACAAGTGACAGTAAATTTCAGCACACTATATAAATTTTGCTTACCAAATTCCACCTACAAAAGGCGCTTCACTCCCCGGCAACGGCGCCAGAAAAGAGTCTTGATGACCCACAAGTATAGGGGATCTATCGTAGTCCTTTCGATAAGTAAGAGTGTCGAACCCAACGAGGAGCAGAAGGAAATGATAAGCGGTTTTCAGCAAGGTATTCTCTGCAAGTACTGAAATAAGTGGTAACAGATAGTTTTGTGATAAGATAATTTGTAACAAGCAACAAGTAACAAAAGTAAATAAGGTGCAGCAAGGTGGCCCAATCCTTTTTGTAGCAAAGGACAAGCCTGAACAAACTCGTATATGATGTAAAGCGCTCCCGAGGACACATGGGAATATTGTGAAGCTAGTTTTCATCACATTCATATGATTCACGTTCGGTACTTTGATAATTTGGTATGTGGGTGGACCGGTGCTTGGGTGCGGCCCTTACTTGGACAAACATCCCACTTATGATTAACCTCTATTGCAAGCATCCGCAAATACAACAAAAGTATTAAGGTAAACCTAACCATAGCATGAAACATATGGATCCAAATCAACCCCTTACAAAGCAGCACATAAACTAGGGTTTACGCTTCTGTCACTCTAGCAACCCATCAGCTACTTATTACTTCCCAATGCCTTTCTCTAGGCCCAAACAATGGTGAAGTGTCATGTAGTCGACGTTCACATAACACCACTAGAGGAGAGACAACATACATCTCATCAAAATATCGAACGAATACCAAATTCACATGACTACTAATAGCAAGACTTCTCCCATGTCCTCAGGAACAAAAGTAACTACTCACAAAGCATAAACATGTTCATAATCAGAGGGGTATTAATATGCATATAGGATCTGAACATATGAACTTCCACCAATTAAACCAACTAGCATCAACTACAAGGAGTAATTAACACTACTAGCAACCTACTAGCATCAATCCCGGACTTGGAGACAAGAATTGGATACAAGAGATGAACTAGTGTGACGCCCCGAGACCGTTGCGCCAGGTGTCTTCCAGTTATTCATTGATGTTGCCTTGTCTTTTGCTTGCGTGTTGTTTTTCATCATGTCATCATGTGCATTGCATCATCATGTTTTCAAAACGTGCATCCGTCCGGGTTCCCCAGTTCCGTCCGTTGTCCGTTCCGAGCCCTACCACACTTGCACGCGCCCGCGGCATGTCCGAAATATTATTTTATAAGTGACCGGAAAATGTTCTCGGTTTGGGATGAAAGTTGGCGTGCGGTGTTTTTATAGTGTTAGTAGGTCGCCTGCCAAGTTTCATCGCATTCGGAGTTCGTTTGATAGCCCAACCATTAAACTATAGCGGCAGTATAGCCGGTCTATCGTCGGACGTTTTCGGTCACCGGAAACAGTCGCCGGGCCTCCCTCTCTTCTCTTCTCTTAGCTCGAGACCGTCTACATAGCTCTCTACCTACTGCCAGGCCTATCCAAAGCTCTCTCGTCAGCCCGCGGACCTCCTCGCGCGCGCGTCCGAAAGCTGTCCCGGACCCGACCCGGACAGTCGTCACCGTTGTGTCCGGATCATCCCCGAACGTCTACAAAACATCACCGTTTCTTTGTTTGGACTCCCTAAGCCATTCATCTCTGACCGTCCGATTTTGATTGGGTGATCCAAAATACTCCTCCTATCTATATTCTGGTATTTATAGACGACCCCTAACCCTAAATCCTAGGACATTTGTCCCCCTAGCCGCCGCCACCCACTCACCATTTTCCCCTCAGGATCCATCCCCACCTATCAGCATCTAACCCCTGATCCCCTCCTCTCGATCTCTTTGGATCGAGGCCACCACCGCCTCCGCCCGAGAGCCACCAGCAGGACCCCGTCAAGCCCTGCCTCATCGAGTTTTCCTCGCCGCCTGGATCCTTTCCCCTACCGTCGGACCTCCCTGCAAGCGCTCGCCCGCCTCCATGCTCGTTTTGGTTCAGGAGAGGAGCTCTTGACCATGCCTCCCACATTGCCTCCTGCTCGCCGGAGCGCCGTCGCCGGTGACCACCTTCAGCAAGCCCCCCGCGCCCCTGCCTCTCTTTTTCTTCTCCGCTGAAGCCCTCTCTCTCTTTCCCTCACGATCTCTCTCTCTCTGTGTGTCTTCGCAGCATCGCCAGGGATGGCCTCCCGCACATCCGCCAGGTCGACCCCTCTCAGGATTTCGCTGCCGCTCCTCCCGCCGGAGAGCACCACTAGCAGCGCCTCCAGGCCTCTAATCCATTCCTTTTTCCTTCCCTCTGGCCTGAGAAGAGCGCCGCCTCCGCTCGATCTGCTGCCCTCCGTCTATGCTTTGCCCCGCGCCCTGGGTCCTACCGGGAACCGGCTCCCCGTCGTCAGGACTTCTCGGATCCGCGCCGTTGCCTCGCGATGCCCCGACCTCGAGCTCTTCCCGCTGCCGCCTGCTTCCTTTCGTCGAGCGCCGGGTCGAACAAGAACAGCTCCAGCCTCGCCTCGCCTCCATCCGTCGCTGCCGCCTCGGCCTCGGACCTGCCGGGTCCCTCGCCCTCGCCGCTCCCTGCTGACTTTGCCGGAGCCGCGCCTCCCCTTTCCTGAGAGCGCCGGCCATCTCCCTCGCCGGAGTCGCGTCCTGCTTCCGGTCGAGCAGCGCCTTGTCATGCGCCTCCTCTGCCTCTGTTCGAGGGGAGATGATGCAGACGCGCCCGGTCGCTCACGTTGACCGCGACCTGCCCTTCTCCTTCGCCTCGTGGGCCACCAGGAACCTCCCCAACCCGGCCTGCTTCGGCCTCCCTCCACCACCGGCCCGACCTGGCCCTCTAGTGAGAAGCCCAGTCCGCCTAAGATGCAGCCCAGTTTCTGTTTTTTTACAGATCTGCGAATTTAGTTATTATTCCAGTAAAACAGTATTGCAGAAAACCCCCCAAGCATCATGCATTTAATAACTGTTGAACCGTGCATCGGATTAAAACAAACTTAATATGAAAGTTGTTTAGAATTTCATCTAGTTTCATAATATGCCATTTTCATGCATGTTTAAAACGTTCTTTGTTTAAATTTGCTCCTATGCCATGTTAAAATGATTTAATTCATAACTAATTAACCATAGCTCCATTTTAAATAAACTTTATGTGTAAATGGGGTAGAATTTTGCCTAGTTTAACATGGTGGCTTTACATTGCATGTTTAACAACCCTAAAATTGTGTTAAGGGCAGATCAGTACCAAAACTAATATATGCATATGGGGATTTACCAGAATTGTTGTTTTGTTGTTCCAGCCTCATTTAAACTTGACTAGATAGGTAGTTTTACTTTGCTTCACCCTCTTGCCATGTTTTAACAACATTTAATATTGTTGGGTACATAAACGAGATCGAACTAAATAACTTGAATGTGGTGTTTTGCCAATATGAAACAGAGTTGCATATTGAGCTCCACTTAATTTGTAGTGTTGTTTGTTGCATTTTGCCATGCCATGCCCTCTTTAAACCGGACATGCATCATACTTGTTGTGCATCATGCCATGTTGTTGTAGTGGTTGTTTACTATGTTGTTTGCTTCTTTCCGGGTTGTCTTTCTCGTGAGCTTCGGTTCCGTTCCGGAGTTGTGAGGAACCGTTCGGCTACGTCCGTTTGTCTTCTTCATGGACTCGTTCTTCTTCCTTGCGGGATTTCAAGCAAGATGATCATACCCTTGAAATCACTTCTATCTTCGCTTGCTAGTTGCTCGCTCTTCTGCTATGCCTATGCTGCGATACCTACCACTTGCTTATCATGCCTCCCATATTGTTGAACCAAGCCTCTAACCCACCTTATCCTAGCAAACCATTGTTTGGCTATGTTACCGCTTTGCTCAGCCCCTCTTATAGCGTTGTTAGTTGCAGGTGAAGATTGAAGCTTGTTCCATGTTTGGAACATGGATATTCTTGTTGGGATATCACAATATCTCTTATTTAATTAATGCATCTATATACTTGGTAAAGGGTGGAAGGCTCGGCCTTACGCCTGGTGTTTTGTTCCACTCTTGTCGCCCTAGTTTCCGTCATATCAGTGTTATGTTCCCGGATTTTGCGTTCCTTATGCAGTTGGGTCATAATGGGAACCCCTTGACAGTTCGCCTTGAATAAAACTCCTCCAGCAAGGCCCAACATTGGTTTTACCATTTGCCACCTAGCCTTTTTTTTCTTTCCCTTGAGTCGGCTGGCTCAAGGGTCATCTTATTTTAACCCCCCGGGCCAGTGCTTCTCTAAGTGTTGGTCCAATTGAGCGATATCCGAGGCTACCAGGGGCAACTCTGGGCTGGCTTACCCGACGTCTTGCTCATCCGGTGTTCCCTAAGAACGAGATATGTGCAGCTCCTATCGGGATTTGTCGGCACATCTGGGTGGCTTTGCTGGTCTTGTTTTACCATTGTCGAAATGTCTTGTAACCGGGATTCTGAGCCTGATCGGGTCTTCCCGCTAGAAGGAATATCCTTCTTTGACGGTGAGAGCTTGTGATGGGCTAAGTTGGGACACCCCTGCAGGGTTTTGAACTTTCGAAAGCCATGCCCACAGTTATGGGCAGATGGGAATTTGTTAATGTCTGGTTGTAGAAAACCTGAAGTTGACCTTAATTAAAATACATCAACCGCGTGTGTAACCGTGATGGCCTCTTCTCGGCGGAGTCCGGGAAGTGAACACAGTGTTGGAGTTGTGCTTGACGTAGGTTGTTCTAGGATCACTTCTTGATCATAGTTGTTCGACCGTGCTTTTGCCTTCTCTTCTCGCTCTCTTTTGCGAATAGGTTAGCCACCATATATGCTAGTCGCTTGCTGCAGCTCCACATCATACCTTTACCTTACCCATAAGCTTAAATAGTCTTGACCGCGAGGGTGCGAGATTGCTGAGTCCCCGTGGCTCACAGATACTTCCAAAACCAGTTTGCAGGTGCCGATGATACCGTTCAGGAGACTCAACCAAGCTAGAGGAGGAGCTCGATGAAGATCTTGTCCTTTGTGTTGTTTCGTTCTAGTTGATTAGTAGTGGAGCCCAGTTGGGGTTGATCGGGGATCTATGTAGCTTTTGGGGTAGTCTTCTTTTATTTTGGTTCCGTAGTCGGACCTTGATTGTATCTGGATGATGTAATGCTTTATTCATGTATTTGTGTGAAGTGGCGATTGTAAGCCAACTATGTATCTTTTCCCTTATTGTATTACATGGGTTTTTTTGCGAAGATTACCTCACTTGCGACATTGCTTTCAATGCGGTTATGCCTCTAAGTCGTGCTTCGACACGTGGGAGATATAGCCGCATCGAGGGCGTTACAAGTTGGTATAAGAGCCTTCCCCGACCTTAGGAGCCCCCTGCTTGATCGAATAGTTGGCGTTGTTGAGTCTAGAAAAATGTTTTGAGTCATTTAGGAATTATATATCGGAGAGTTTAGGAATTATTTTTACTCCTCAGTCCCTTCGTCGCTCTGGTGAGGCATCCTGACGTAGAGTTTTGACTCTCCTCTTCTCAAATTTCACTAAATTTTTTTAGGATCACGCGGGTATCTGGGAATAGTTCCGATGGTTTTGTGACGAGAACATTGTTCTTGGTGCCTCCTGTCATTTAGGGGTTGTGGCAGTGTCCTGGGGAGTTGAGCTCCGAGGTGTTGTCGTCACAATTTTATCGTTGCAGTTCTGGAATACCTGAGTTTAGTTTCGCCGACATCGAAAATCTCTTTTATGCAGTTGTTGGTGAGATAACCTCGACGCCACCCAGTACTGGGGCGGGAGTTCGGGAGTATTGCCATAACTCGTATAACGGATGCTTTTCGAAGGTTGAGGTAAATGATTTCTGTAGTTTTCTTGGTTATGTGTTGAAGGATGGATACAACTGGATGTAGGATTTTCTTGCTTTGGGTGAGATATTATGCTTCCCCTGTATCCCCAACACCCGATTGCATAACCGGAAAATTTCGGGAGTTTATAAGTGGGAATTCAAGTAGCTCTTAGGATATCTTTCTGACAGATGTATGATATGAAATTGGGGTTCGACGTCTAGTGGTCCGCCTATTCACGGTCGGTTTTACAGTGGTCTCGTTGTGTCTTAAAGAGTCCTTGGCTATGCCGACTCAGGGATGCTTTGTATGTCATGTGCACTGCCTTGTACATGATGGTGCTGTACGATCGAGCCCGTCTAGGCCCCACCACGAAAACTTCGGACGAAATCTCTATCATATGTTTGTTCCGGCTTATTCTGCAAGCCAATCCTTTGTTTTGTTTTGAGTTGTGGTATTCGAGTTGCTTCGAAGTCGAATGTTGATTCCATATCTTCTCTAAGCGATGTTCTCATATTTCTATGCGAATACCAATCCTTCTTGATCATCGAGATTGTCTTGCCAATCCTTTTCAACCGGTGTGTTTCTCTTCTAGTGGATCCGATCACTTCAACATTCGCAAGATCAATTATCAGTTCTTCTCAATGGTGTTTTCTTCATCCGTTCCAAGTTGTCTTTGTTTTCCCACCCACCCACCCTTCTTCTTCGAGGACTCAGATTTCTTCATCAGGTATCCATTTTATTCTTGTGAAGTCTCTCCATCCTTTTCCGTCAATGTTCTTATCCGGTGATTCTCATGAAGATACTAACGGAGCCTCAAGTTCATCATTATTTGCTCTTTTTCTTCTCCGGTGGAACCAATTCAAGCTTTTGGTGTTGATCATATCCCTTTTCCCTCATTTCTAATGCTTTCTCATGCCGGTGCACCTCGTAATCATTCACCTCTCGCTATTCAATTGTTCCGGAGTGCTCAAGATATTTCGAGGATTCATGTTTCCACTCTGCATTCATTCAAGATCTTTCGAGGTTGTTATCTCATTCTAGTCATTTAATTCAACCGGCGCAATCTTCCTTTTAAATAGTTCAACGGTGTATCTTTTCAGTGGGCCCTAACCCACAGGTCTTTTCCCAGGATCTTACCTGACTCTTCTTGTTTTCCCGGAGCTATCCTCAAATTTCTTTTCGAAGTTTGACGTAAGAATGATTTATCATCAGTCAAATGTCTTTCTCCAAGATCTTCCAAATTCTTTTCATCATTGGCTCAACTTTTCTATTCTTCTTTATTCCGGAGTGTCTCAACAATTCACGATGGTGTTTCTCGTCATCATTCTCAGATTTTGAAGACCGAAGAAGAGTTCCTCTTAAATCCTTATCCGCTCTCTTGAAGATTCGTGATTCTAGCTTATTGTCGTCCTCTCATAATTGTTTTGATTGTGAGAATTCTTTTCACCCTTCTGAATCATTTCAGGAACCTTTGCCAGTTTGATTCTCTGAAGGCCATCATCTCAGAATTATTCATTTTCAGATTTCAGCTATTGTTCTCCAATCTTACGGGTGCATTATTCAAATATCCTCTAGTCAGCTCGTGATATTTTCATTCACTTGCATCTAAATTCTCTCAAGTTTCTTCGTTCATTTCATAATTCTTCCCGGTGTTTCTTTACCTTTTCTTCAATCTTTCTTTTCAATTCTTACGGTGGTTCGTTCAAGATTTCTATTCCTTCATTATCATATCAATTTATTCATTGGTTAAATCCTATCGGTGGTCCATTGAGTTTATGCTATATCTCTCTTAATCCTTTGCAAAGAGAATAAGTAGTATGCCAAATACGTTGCTTGTCATCAATTTAATTGGTGAAGGATAAGCATAATGTAATTCTCATTCTTGTTTCATCGAGTGAATTTAATTCCTTATTCCGGAGTGGTTCATCATACATATTCTTGGTTTCAAGTGCTCATCTTTCTTTCCCGGAGTTCCAAGATCTTGCAATTATGTTATCACGGAGATCTATCTAAATCTTTACAAGGTTCCACCTTGTGTTTTCAACTACCCTTTCTTTCCGTTTGATCATTCTTTTGTTTTAACGGAGTTCTTCATGGAGGCTCTACATAATGGTTCATCAAGGACTTAATCCGTGCTCGAAATGTTCATCAAGATTCTTCTCAGAGGAGCTCAAGCATTCTTCATTTTGCAATCCAGAGTGCAATTCTTTTCTTCCGTATAATTGTAGGTGGTATTATGTCATTCTTGGTAATCTGAGTTCATGTTCCATGATTCACATGTTGTTAAGAATGAGATAGTTTAAATCCATCAATCTCTTCATTGGAGTTATCTTGGGTTATATTTCACCTAAAGCCTTCCCTAAGGATTGTTGCTATCTATGGTGCTTATAAAGGACCCAAGTTCTTTGTTATCCTCCCGGTGAATTACTTTCCCGTCTCCTAAGGATGCCTTCTCAAGCTCTTTTGTGGCATAAGATGGCATTTTCTTCTCCATTCTTTTATTTCAATTGTCTATATTCTATTCTTTCTTCCGGAGGCCTTGTGATGTTGCTCTTTTCAATCATCATCTCGAATTGTGAAGATCATGTTTTTCTTTTCGTGCTTATCCGCTTAACCGGAGTGTCGTTCCCTCTTATCAAATTCTTCCCATTCTGCCAAGTTTTGCCTCCCTTCTCAGACGGAGTGCTGCCCAAATTATATCATCTTTATTTCCTCTCTACCTTGTTCTAACCGGAGTGTTGTCTCTATTATTCCCCTTCTAACCGGAGTCTCATCCAAGTGCTTTCATTTTGCAAAGCCCATATTCTGCACCTCCATTTCCAACTGGAGTGCTGTTCGAATTTGTTCTTCCTTGTTCCTCTTTTCTAACGGAGTGTTTTCAACTTCATCTATCTTCATTGTTTTCCTCTTTAAATTTTTTCAACCTCGCAACGTTCTTTGGTTTCACTCATTTGTCAAAGAAGCAATTAGTTTTACCTCTCCTCTTCCTCTTCCATTTTCCCCTCCGGTGCCATTCTAGATCTCGGGACAAGATCCTCTCGTAGTGGTGGAGTGTTGTGACGCCGCGAGACCGTTGCGCCAGGTGTCTTCCAGTTATTCGTTGTTGTTACCTTGTCTTTTGCTTGCGTGTTGTTTTTCATCATGTCATCATGTGCATTGCATCATCATGTTTTCAAAACTTGCATCCGTCCGGGTTCCCCAGTTCCGTCCGTTGTCCGTTCCGAGCCCTACCACTCTTGCACGCGCCCGCGGCATGTCCGAAATATTATTATATAAGTGGCCGGAAAATGTTCTCGGTTTGGGATGAAAGTTGGCGTGCGGTGTTGTTATAGTGTTAGTAGGTCGCCTGCCAAGTTTCATCGCATTCGGAGTTCGTTTGATAGCCCAACCATTAAACTATAGCGGCAGTATAGCCGGTCTATCGTCGGACGTTTTCGGTCTCCGGAAACAGTCACCGGGCCTCCCTCTCTTCTCTTCTCTCAGCTCGAGACCGTCAACACAGCTCTCTACCTACCGCCAGGCCTATCCGAAGCTCTCTCGTCAGCCTGCGGACCTCCTCGCGCGCGCGTCCGAAAGCTGTCCCGGACCCGACCTGGACAATCGTCACCGTTGTGTCCGGATCATCCCTGAACGTCTACAAAACATCACCGTTTCTTTGTTTGGACTCCCTAAGCCATTCATCTCCGACCGTCCGATTTTGATTGGATGATCCAAAATACTCCTCCTATCTATATTCTGGTATTTATAGACGACCCCTAACCCTAAATCCTAGGACATTTGTCCCCCTAGCCGCCACCACCCACTCACCATTTTCCCCTCGGGATCCATCCCCACCTATCAGCATCTAACCCCTGATCCCCTCCTATCGATCTCGTTCGGATCGAGGCCACCACCGCCTCTGCCCGAGAGCCACCAGCAGGACCCCGTCAAGCCCCCGCCTCGTCGAGTTTTCCTCGCGGCCCGGATCCTTTCCCCTACCATCGGACCTTCCTGGAAGCGCTCGCCCGCCTCCATGCTCGTTTTGGTTCAGGAGAGGAGCTCCTGACCATGCCTCCCACATTGCCGCCTGCTCGCCGGAGCGCCGTCGCCGGTGACCACCTTCAGCAAGACCCCCGCGCCCCTGCCTCTCTTTTTCTTCTCCGCTGAAGCCCTCTCTCTCTTTCCCTCACGATCTCTCTCTCTCTCTGTGTCTTCGCAGCATCGCCAGGGATGGCCTCCCGCACATCTGCCAGGTCGACCCCTCTCGGGATTTCGCTGCCGCTCCTCCCGCCGGAGAGCACCACTAGCAGCGCCTCCAGGCCTCTAATCCATTCCTTTTTCCTTCCCTCTAGCCTAAGAAGAGCTCCGCCTCCGCTCGATCTGCTGCCCTCCGTCTATGCTTTGCCCCGCGCTCTGGGTCCTACCGGGAACCGGCTCCCCGTCGTCAGGACTTCTCGGATCCGCGCCGTTGCCTCGCGATTCCCCGACCTTGAGCTCTTCCCGCTGCTGCCTGCTTCCTTCCGTCGAGCGCTGGGTCGAACGAGAACAGCTCCAGCCTCGCCTTGCCTCCATCCGTCGCTGCCGCCTCAGCCTCGGACCTGCCGGGTCCCTCGCCCTTGCCGCACCCTGCTGACTTCGCCGGAGCCGCGCCTCCCCTTGCCTGAGAGCGTCGGCCATCTCCCTCGCCGGAGTCGCGTCCTGCTTCCGGTCGAGCAGCGCCTTGTCATGCGCCTCCTCTGCCTCTGTTCGAGGGGAGATGATGCAGACGCGCCCGGTCGGTCGCGTTGACCGCGACCTGCCCTTCTCCTTCGCCTCGTGGGCCACCAGGAACCTCCCCAACCCGGCCTGCTTCGGCCTCCCTCCACCACTGGCCCGACCTGGCCCTCTGGTGAGAAGCCCAGTCCGCCTAAGATGCAGCCCAGTTTCTGTTTTTTTACAGATCTGCGAATTTACCTATTATTCCAGTAAAACAATTTTGCAGAAAACCCCCCAAGCATCATGCATTTAATAACCGTTGAACCGTGCATCGGATTAAAATAAACTTAATATGAAAGTTGTTTATAATTTCATCTAGTTTCATAATATGCCATTTTCATGCATGTTTAAAATGTTTAAAATGCTCTTTGTTTAAATTTGCTCCTATGCCATGTTAAAATGATTTAATTCATAACTAATTAACCGTAGCTCCATTTTAAATAAACTTTATATGTAAATGGGGTTGAATTTTGCCTAGTTTAACATGGTGGCTTTACTTTGCATGTTTAACAACCCTAAAATTGTGTTTAGGGAAGATCAGTACCAAACCTAATATATGCATATGAGGATTTACTGGAATTGTTGTTTTGTTGTTCCGGCCTCATTTAAACTTGACTAGATAGGTAGTTTTACTTTGCTTCACCCTCTTGCCATGTTTTGACAACATTTAATATTGTTGGGTACATAAACGAGATCGAACTAAATAACTTGAATGTGGTGTTTCGCCAATATGCAACGGAGTTGCATATTGAGCTCCACTTAATTTGTAGTGTTGTTTGTTGCATTTTGCCATGCCATGCCCTCTTTAAACCGGACATGCATCATACTTGTTGTGCATCATGCCATGTTGTTGTAGTGGTTGTTTACTATGTTGTTTGCTTCTTTCTGGGTTGCCTTTCTCGTGAGCTTCAGTTCCGTTCCGGAGTTGTGAGGAACCGTTCGGCTACGTCCGTTTGTCTTCTTCATGGACTCGTTCTTCTTCCTTGCGGGATTTCAGGCAAGATGATCATACCCTCGAAATCACTTCTATCTTTGCTTGCTAGTTGCTCGCTCTTCTGCTATGCCTATGCTGCGATACCTACCACTTGCTTATCATGCCTCCCATATTGTTGAACCAAGCCTCTAACCCACCTTGTCCTAGCAAACCCGTTGTTTGGCTATGTTACCGCTTTGCTCAGCCCCTCTTATAGCGTTGTTAGTTGCAGGTGAAGATTGAAGCTTGTTCCATATTTGGAACATGGATATTCTTGTTGGGATATCACAATATCTCTTATTTAATTAATGCATCTATATACTTGGTAAAGGGTGGAAGGCTCGGACTTATGCCTGGTGTTTTGTTCCACTCTTGCCGCCCTAGTTTCCGTCATATCGGTGTTATGTTCCCGTATTTTGCGTTCCTTACGCGGTTGGGTCATAATGGGAATCCCTTGACAGTTCACCTTGAATAAAACTCCTCCAGCAAGGCCCAACATTGGTTTTACCATTTGCCACCTAGCCTTTTTTCTTTCCCTTGAGTCGGCCGGCTCAAGGGTCATCTTATTTTAACGTCCCCGGGCCAGTGCTTCTCTAAGTGTTGGTCCAACTGAGCGATGTCCGAGGCTACCAGGGGCAACTCTGGGCTGGCTTACCCGACGTCTTGCTCATCCGGTGTGCCCTGAGAATGAGATATGTGCAGCTCCTATCGGGATTTGTCGGCACATCTGGGTGGCTTTGCTGGTCTTGTTTTACCATTGTCGAAATGTCTTGTAACCGGGATTCCGAGCCTGATCGGGTCTTCCCGCTAGAAGGAATATCCTTCGTTGACGGTGAGAGCTTGTGATGGGCTAAGTTGGGACACCCCTGCAGGGTTTTGAACTTTCGAAAGCCGTGCCCGCGGTTATGGGCAGATGGGAATTTTTTAATGTCCGGTTGTAGAAAACCTGAAGTTGACCTTAATTAAAATACATCAACCGCGTGTGTAACACGGATGGTCTCTTCTCGGCCGAGTCCGGGAAGTGAACACGGTGTTGGAGTTATGCTTGACGTAGGTTGTTCTAGGATCACTTCTTGATCATAGTTGTTCGACCCTGCTTTTGCCTTCTCTTCTCGCTCTCTTTTGCGAATAGGTTAGCCACCATATATGCTAGTCGCTTGCTGCAGCTCCACATCATACCTTTACCTTACCCATAAGCTTAAATAGTCTTGATCGTGAGGGTGCGAGATTGCTGAGTCCCCGTGGCTCACAGATACTTCCAAAACCAGTTTGCAGGTGCCGATGATACCGTGCAGGAGACTCAACCAAGCTCAAGGAGGAGCTCGATGAAGATCTTGTCCTTTGTGTTGTTTCGTTCTAGTTGATCAGTAGTGGAGCCCAGTTGGGGTCGATCGGGGATCTGTGTAGCTTTTGGGGTAGTCTTCTTTTATTTTGGTTCCGTAGTCGGACCTTTATTGTATCTGGATGATGTAATGCTTTATTCATGTATTTGTGTGAAGTGGAGATTGTAAGCCCACTATGTATCTTTTCCCTTATTGTATTACATGGGTTGTTTGCGAAGATTACCTCACTTGCGGCATTGATTTCAATGCGGTTATGCCTCTAAGTCATGCTTCGACATGTGGGAGATATAGTCGCATCGAGGGCGTTACAACTAGGGTTTTGAGATGAGATGGTGCTGATGAAGATGTTGATGGAGATTGCCCTCTCCCGATGAGAGGAGCGTTGGTGATGACGATGGCGATGATTTCCCCCTCCAGGAGGGAAGTTTCCCCGGCAGAACAGCCCCGCCAGAACCCTAGATTGGCTCCGCCAAGGTTCCGCCTCGTGGCGGCGGAGTTTTGTCCGAGAAGATGGCTTATGATTTTTTCCCATCTAAAGAGTCCATATAGCAGAAGATGGTCACCGCAGGGCCACCAGGGGGCCCACCTGGTAGGGTGGCGCGCCCAGGGGGGTAGGGCGCGCCCCCACCCTCGTGGGAAGGGTGTGGCCCCCCTAGTGAAGTTCTTGAGCTCAATGTTTTTTATATATTTGGAAAACATCATCCGTGAAGTTTTAGGACTTTTGGAGATGTGCAGAATAGGTCTCTAATATTTGCTCCTTTTCCAGCCAGAATCCAAGCTGCCGGCATTCTCCCTCTTTATGTAAACCTTGTAAAATAAGAGAGAATAGGCATAAGTATTGTGACATAATGTGTAATATCAGCCCATAATGCAATAAATATTGATATAAAAGCATGATGGAAAATGGACGTATCACTCGTTCTTGAGCTCAATGTTTTTTGTATATTTGGAAAACATCATCCATGAAGTTTTAGGACTTTTGGAGATGTGCAGAATAGGTCTCTAATATTTGCTCCTTTTCCAGCCAGAATCCAAGCTGCCGGCATTCTCCCTCTTTATGTAAACCTTGTAAAATAAGAGAGAATAGGCATAAGTATTGTGACATAATGTGCAATATCAGCCCATAATGCAATAAATATTGATATAAAAGCATGATGCAAAATGGACGTATCACTCGTCTGCTCTAGTGCCGGCAACTGCCGAATGCACGAATTCCGATCCCCATTCCTGCAACCCCTTCTTGCAAAGATGACACCGTGGAAATGCTTCGTGAGTGCCCGTATGATGGCCGCGTCGTCCCAGAGCGCCGCCGCCTATGAGAGCGCGCCCGCCTATGAGAGCGCGCCCGCCTACGCCGAGAGTGCCGCCGCATCCGCATTGAGCGCGGATGCATCCGTCGAGAGGGCATCTGCGGCAGTCGACATGGCAGCTGTAGCAACAACGGCTGCAAACACTGAGAGCGCTCGAGCTGCCACTGGTGCCGCCGATGTCGCCCTGGCCTGGGTCGAGGCCATCCACACCAAGATCGAGGACATACACACCAATATATTCCAGGCCACCTCGGAATCCAACATGCAACCCACGTCCAAAAAGGCAGCGGTGGCCATGGAGCACCTGCTTCCTCATGAGATCACCGAGCGGGAGATGGAGAAGCAGGAGGCAACGGAGATCGAGGAGAGCCGGGAGGAGGAGTTGCGCGTGGCCGAGGTCGAGGTAGAGAAGAGTCTGTCCATCGAGGAATCGATGGTGGAGTACCAACGCGAGCTCTGGTGCAGCCACTACTATGAGTACTACAACCTTGAGGGTGGCATTGAGGACGAGGACGAGGACGCGATCGACTTTAGCAGGGGGACGTGGAGTCCACCAATAGCGGCATGTCACCAGGACAAGTCATCGACGTCTCATCTCACACCGGCGATGCATAGGCCAACGCAGCGGCGACTTTGTTAAAATTATCCGTACTTAGGCTTTGTTTTTAATGCTGGTCTTTTGTTAGAGCAATGTTTAGGTCAACTGGCTCTATTTAATTACTAAAATTGCTCGATTCAGTACGTGTGGTCTGTGTGCTGTATGCTCTTTTGTGTGTCCAAATTAGCAAGCGATGTTAAATTATGCAATGACATGGATGAGGATAGTACCCAGGGAAATTTCCACCAAAATTTGAGTTATCAAACTCATCCCGTGCGCTTAAAGCAGAAGAATCGTTTGCAATGCACACAATCGTTCAAAGTGAATGGTGTCCGGCGGCAACGCGCGCAAAGTTTCCCTCCACATTTCAAATTTTTTTGGCCTACCACCAAAATATCTACCTCCGCCCACCCTTCCCCACCCCCTTTTCTCCCCGACCACAAGTCACATTTCCCCTATTTCCTCCTTCCTTCCTTCCGAGACCATAGCCGTTTCCTCCCTTGCTTCCTCGCTCTCGCTGTCTTGCGTCCTACTGATACGTCCATTTTGCATCATGCTTTTATATTGATATTTATTGCATTATGGGCTACTATTACACATTATATCACAATACTTATGCTTATTCTCTCTTATTTTACAAGGTTTACATGAAGAGAGAGAATGCTGGCAGCTGGAATTCTGGACTGGAAAAGGAGCAAATATTAGAGACCAATTCTACACAACTCCAAAAGTCCTGAAACTTCACAGAGCTTATTTTTGGAATATATAAAAAATATTGGGTGAAGAAAGAACCAGAGGGGGTCCACCTGCCAGACACAAGGGTGGAAGGCACGCCCCACCCCCTGGGTGCGCCCCCCCGACCTTGTGGGCCCCCTGGCAGGCCTCCGGTGCCCATCTTTGTCTATATGGTGTCTTTTACCCTGGAAAAAAAATCAAGAAGAAGCTTTCAGGATGAAGCGCCGCCGTCTCGAGGCGGAACCTGGGCAGAACCAATCTAGGGCTCCGGCGGAGCTGTTCTGCCGGGGAAACATCCCTCCTGGAGGGGGAAATAGTCGTCATCGTCATCTCCATCGATCCTCTCATCGAGGGAGGGTCAATCTCCATCAACATCTTCACCAGCACCATCTCCTCTCAAACCCTAGTTCATGTCTTGTATTCCATCTTGGTCCCAAAACCTCAGATTGGTACCTGTGGGTTGCTAGTAGTGTTGATTACTCCTTGTAGTTGATGCTAGTTGGTTTATCCGGTGGAAGATTATATTTTTAGATACTTAATGATAATTAATACTCCTTTGATTATGATTATGAATATGCTTTGTGAGTAGTTATGTTTGTTCCTGAGGACATGGGAGAAGTCTTATTACAAGTAATCATGTGAATTTAGTATTCGTTCGATATTTTGATGAGATGTATGTTGTCTCTCCTCTAGTGGTGTTATGTGAACGTCGACTACATGACACTTCACTAGTAGATTATGGGTTGCTAGAGTGATAGAAGCTTAAACCCTAGTTTATGCGTTGCTTCGTAAGGGGCTGATTTGGATCCATATGTTTCATGCTATGGTTAGGTTTACCTTAATACTTCTTTCATAGTTGCAGATGCTTGCGAGAGGGGTTAATCATAAGTGGGAGGCTTGTCCAAGGAAGGGCAGCACCCCAGCACCGGTCCACCCACATATCAAATTATCAAAGTAACGAACGCGAATCATATGAGCATGATGAAAACTAACTTGACAACAATTCCCATGTGTCCTCGGGAGTGCTTTGCTTTATACAAGAGTTTGTCCATGCTTGTCCTTTGCTACAAAAAGGATTGGGCCACCTTGCTGCACCTTAGTTAGTTTATTTACTTGTTACCTGTCACAATTTATCTTATCACAAAACTATCTGTTACGGATAATTTCAGTGCTTGCAGAGAATACCTTGCTGAAAACCACTTGTCATTTCGTTCTGCTCCTCATTGGGTTCGACAGTCTTACTTATTGAAGGGACTACGATAGATCCCCTATACTTGTGGGTCATCACCTACCGCCAGGGTCACCATGGTCTTCTTCAATGACCTCTCCAGTGGTTCCTCCTCTGACGACCAATTTTTCAGCACCCGGGTATGCCCTCCTCTCTCTCTCTCTCGTTATGGCTTGGAATGAAGGATTTTTAACCCAATGATCGATTTGAGTCATTTCTTCCTCTTGTAGCTCCCTAGGACCATGAGTTGCAACGAATGGCTGAAGATCTGCCTGCTCATTGTCACCATCAATCTCCATGCATGAAGTTAGTTGTGTTTGAATATGTGGACAGCAGGAGGAAGTTTCTGGCATGTGCAGAGAAGGTTAGCCCCACTTTCGTTGTTACAAATCATTTGTTAGATGTGATTCAGACACTATCACTGTGCTATGTTATTCTGGATGTTAAGACAATGCCACATTTTGTACCAAGTATCTAAAAATGTTGCCATCTCATCAACGGTGCCATTAGAAAATTATTTGGCACCACTTCAGCAGTTTGTGCAGCTAACTTTGGTCCACACATCCGAGCAGCCAAGCAGTAAAATACTAAGTCTTTTTGGCATGAAGGAACTGGGCATCGGAGCAACTAGGTGCTTTGGAGTCCGGGTCCCTGATTTTCTGCCGCTGCATTGGCTCGCCAGTGTAGGGCACTAGTGCCAAATGTAGCAACAGTTGTCTTTACACCAGTTTTGGCATACATAGTGGACGGCCTTTGTGCTATTAGTTCTATGTTACTAAATTTCCGCATGTACACACCTGTTAGTATTAATTTGCTGTCATCCAAACACTGTGCTATGCTATTGCAGTTATATTTAGCTTCCTCATAAAATGTTCAATTTGTTCTTTATAGTACATGACTAAGAACTTGTAGCGTTGTTGTAGTTAATTAGCTTCTGATGTTTCAGAATTTGGTTGTTGTCTTAGTAGCAATTAATTCATTTGCACATTGATCTTTTTGAGAAGATATGTCATAATTAACCTATTTCTTCAGTTTTTCATAATAAGTATTTGGTGATTTTCTATGTTGCTAGAAACCCATTTCCCCTACCGTCGGCGTCCTGGGAACGGGGGTACCCAGACTTGCCTGCATGCGGCCCACGGCGAGGCTCCGTCAACGGCCCAGTACGGCCGAGCTTCATCAACAATAACCCAAGACCCTCGCGCGGGGCCAAGCCTCGTGAGGCGGACGACACCAAGACCTCCCTGGGGGGCGGCCTCACCAGGCTGGCTCCTGAGGAGCGGAGATATCAATGCAAGGTGCACCTCGCAAGGCTCACATGATGTGAGCCATGACGACCAAGGCCAGGAGGGCGCTAGTGGGCGTAGTGTACAAGTTTCCTCTTTGGTGCCAAGGAGGCAAGCGCAGGCGCGGAGTCCCGAAGAATTAGGCAAAGGTTTCCATATCGGTGCAACAAGACCAAGACCACCAGGACGGCAGGACAGAAGTCATCATGGAGCCCACCAAGGCATCACCACCAGAGGCTTTCGCAGGCGAAGACTACTTCTATCAGGATAACTTGTACTAGTTGTCCCCCTTTGAGGGAGTCCTGGATTAGGGGGTGTCCGGATGGCCGGACTATACCTTCAGCCGGACTCCTAGACTATGAAGATACAAGATTGAAGACTTCGTCCCGTGTCCGGAAGGGACTTTCCTTGGCGTGGAAGGCAAGCTTGGCGATACGGATATGTAGATCTCCTACCATTGTAACCGACTTTGTGTAACCCTAACCCTCTCCGGTGTCTATATAAACCGGAGGGTTTTAGTCCGTAGGACAACATACAGAATAACAATCATACCATAGGCTAGCTTCTAGGGTTTAGCCTCTCCGATCTCGTGGTAGATATACTCTTGTACTACCCATATCATCAATATTAATCAAGCAGGACGTAGGGTTTTACCTCCATCAAGAGGGCCCGAACCTGGGTAAAACTTCGTGTCCCTTGCCTCCTATTACCATCCGGCCTAGACGCACAGTTCGGGACCCCCTACCCGAGATCCGCCGGTTTTGACACCGACATTGGTGCTTTCATTGAGAGTTCCTCTGTGTCGTCACCATCAGGAAGGATGCCTCACCCCGTCTTTAAATACGGCACCGTTTCCAAGAGAGCTTTGGCTGTCGGCCAAACCCTCCAGCTAGGTGGTTTTCTTATGACCGCCTGTTCGGCTTCTGCGCCGACGATGACCTCTCGAGCCATCGAAAACAATCTTCATGTCATCTCGGAACTCGCCGAGCAGTTAGATCCAATGGAGCTCTCCTCCATAAACGAGCTCTTGGATCGCATCGCCGCCCTGGGAGTCGCTACGGATTATGACCAGATTGGGCCTAAACCCGATCTGAGAGAGATTAAGTCTCCCCAAGTCACCCATCACGTTGCCGTGGTAGAGGGACAGTGCGGTGACCCTTCATCTATCTTAAGGACTAGCTACGTCCGGATTCCCGATCCCTTCAAGCCGGATACCCGCGGAGGGGAGGATATCACTCAAGACCTGAACTTAGAGTCAGGCGACTGGCTGGATTCATTGGACAGCATCCAGGAATCCAAATTTTCGAGTTCAAAAATTCCTCGGCCTCTGAGCCTCAGATTGGGTGAGGCTTCGGATTTAATTCCACCCACCCACTCGAACATAAGCGATCTATCCCACTTAACGATATTATAAACAACCGTGACGCAACGGGCCGGATTGCAAAATGGGCCATTGAGCTCCTCCCGTTCGACATAACTTATAAGCCACGGCGAGCCATCAAGTCACAAGTTTTGGCCGACTTTGTCGCAGAATGGACGGAGGCCGAACTCCCTAAAGAGTACGGCACATATTCAAATTGGATCATGCATTTCGACGACTCCAAGATGTTGGCCGGACTAGGGGCTGGCGTCGTTTTGACGTCGCCCACATGAGACACAGTTCAATACGTACTCCAGATTATGTACACAGACTCCAACAATGTAGCTGAATATGAGGCCCTTTTACATGGTCTCCGGATGGCAGTATCCATGGGCATTCAACGCCTAGAGGTGCGCGGGGACTCGAACCTCGCAATATCCCAAATAAATGGAGACTTTGATGCCAAGGATCCAAAAATGGCAGCTTATCGCAATGCCGTCCTAAAAATGTCAGCTCGGTTCGAAGGGCTTGAATTTCACCATATAGCCCGGGAAAATAATCAGGCGGCAGATGTCCTGGCACGCATCGGTGCAAAACGTGATGTAGTCCCCCCCAACATCTTCTTGGAAAGGCTGTTCAAGCCATCCGTAGTATGGGAAGGGGAGCCGAACAATAACAGCCCGGACCGAACCGCACTGCCCGACACCGAACATTCTGACACAATTGGAGGCTCTGCCAATGAAATAAAACCTTCAGCCCACGTAATAATGGCCGTCATAGCCCCATGGACAGAACCATTCCTCGCCTACCTTACTAGGCAGGAACTCCCCGAGGACCAAAATGAGGCACGCTGCATAGTGCGGCGATCCAAAGCCTACAAAGTCCACGAGGGAGAGCTTTATAAGAAAAGCACTACCGGAGTCCTTCAAAGGTGCATCTACGAAGAGGAAGGGCGGAACCTCCTGGCTGAAATTCATGTTGGACTCGGCGGTCATCACGCTGCAGCTCGGTCCCTTGTAAGAAAGGCCCTCCGTATAGGCTTTTATTGGCCGATGGCCCGGGCAGACGCCCAGGACTTAGTCCAACGATGCGTCGGTTGCCAGCTCTTTGCAAACCAAAGCCATATGCCACCCATCGCCCTCCAAACTATCCCCATCACTTGGCCCTTCGCGGTCTGGGGGCTTGACATGGTTGGACCCCTTAAAGGTGGAACCCACAAGCAAAAATACTTACTGGTCATGGTGGATAAGTTCACCAAATGGATAGAAGCCAAGCCTGTTAAGACAGCCGAATCCGGACCGGTGATAGACTTTATATCCGGGGTTGTACACCGTTACGGCGTCCCCCACAGCATCATCACTGATAACGACACGAACTTTACGGCCGACGAGGTAAAAATCTGGTGCAAAAACATGGGCATCAAGCTCGATTATGCTTCTGTTTATCACCCACAAACTAACGGCCAGGTTGAACGTGCAAATGGTCTTATCATGAGCGGCATCAAACCCAGATTAGTGCGGTCCCTCAAGGAATCTAACACGCACTGGGTAGAGGAGCTCGACTCCGTACTCTGGGGGCTGCGGACCATGCCGAATCGCACCACCGGATACACACCATTCTTTATGGTGTACGGCACAGAGGCAGTTTTGCCTTGCGACATAATTCATGACTCACCTCGAGTGCGCATGTACGAAGAAAGAGAAGCTGAGCTCGATTGGCAGGACAGTTTGGATGCATTGGAGGAGGAGCGTGACGTGGCAAAAACCCGTTCCGCATTCTATCAACAACAGGCTCGAAGATACCAAAGCAGAGAAGTACGGGCCAAAAATTACATGTTGGCGAATTAGTTCTACGCCTGACGGACAAGAAAAAGGACAAACTCAAGCCCAAGTGGGAAGGTCCCTTCATAATTGACCAAGTCCTGACTGGTGGAGCATACCGCCTGCGAGATGCATCGAATAACCGACTCGAGCCGAACCCATGGAACGCAGCCCGTCTCTGAAGATTCTATGCCTAAGTGCCGGACTCTGTGTTCGTCTCCTTCCTCTGTCCATTTTTTATATACTGTCTGTCTTACATTTCTCTCCTTCCCCCCTTCCTTTCTTTTATAGCCTTTAAAGTCTCATCAAATGACGTGCTATTCGCACTCATTAAACCTGGGGGCTTCTTTTAACAGAAGCTTATTTATACGGGCTTCATGCCCAACACATGTGTTACACTTCCGCATGTACCTTTTATTTCACCATTTTATGCATCGATATGACTTAAGTTTTGGCCAAACTGGGTTGCCTGGCTCCTGTGCTTACCCCTACATTCCCGATTATTCAGCTAGGTGGTAAAGGGAGCACCTCTGCGATTGTTACTGCCGGATCAGCCGGATGTGTACCTCAGACTGGGTGAAGCCGAAAGCTAGCGTTCTTAAGGGAATATTCGGTCGGTGACCTAAAAGATGATCTTTTCACTTATTTATTTATGCGCCCCCAGATGCTTTTTCCCGCGTCTTTTTCACAGAATGGGCATGCACTTTAGGGCATGCTTCCCAGGGAAAGGAACCCCTAACGGAACTATTCTCCCTGGAAGATGTTTCTTACTAACCATGTAATATAACATAACTAGTCGGGCACTTGTCTGTTCACGCACTAATGACCCCTACGCCTGGTCTCCATGCATTCCCCGGTTCTTATATAACCACATGGGAATTCGAACACACTCCAGACCGTCAGGTCCCGAGGCTGAAGCGAAAAGGTCGGCCATGACAAACGATCTACAATCCGGCTAGAAGGCACTATAAATGTCAATTAAATTACATAGTCATTCTGACTGATTGTATTCCTCTTCAATACTATCTAACCGGCTGTCTAGTTTACAGTCCTGCTGGGAATACTTTGCGGCCAATTCTACTTGGCCGTATACTAAGCTTACAGGGATCTCCTTCCCATCGGGCCCCACAGGACCGACCTCGGCCATGTGGTTGGGGTCAGCCTTTGTGTACCGTGTCTTCACCATGGCCCAGGCCTCCCTAGCGCCTTGACGGCAGGCCGATATCTTCCACAATCGGAAGCGCCGCCGTGCTCCCTTTAGCTTCTCCGCAAGCTCTCCAAGACCTTCGGGCATGGAGATGGATGGCCACAAGGCCTGGGCGACGCCTTGCATCACCTGCCGAACTCGCTCGAGCAGTTGCGAGAGCTCGGGAAGAAGGTCACCCGTAGAACCGGGCATCTCCTCTGCAGGACGACCTGTTAGCACACCTACAGACATTACTCTGTTAGTCGACTTCCCCGCCGAACTTTTTTTCAAAGGTTCGTTCAAGCACTTACTAAATATGCCGCGCCGAAGCCGCTGAAGCTCCTTAACGGAGTCTGACAGCTGGGCACGAACATCTTTCAGGTCGACGCCCAGCTTGGTGTTGGCATCTTGGAGATCGTTCTTCTCCCGCCTCACCTTTGTCAGCACCTTCTCACCAGCCTTCAGCTGGCGTAGGAGTTGTTGCCTTTCTAGACTCAATCCGGCGCCATCTGCAATTTCATTTGTTAGATTCACACCCATGCCGTGCTTCGCAAAATACTTATTTTTCGAAGTGTATATTACCAGAGGGGGTCTCCTTGGGCTCCCCTGCTGCGGCTAGTGCAGCCTCAAGTTGGGCTTTGCAATCTTCCACCTCCTGGGACAGTAGGGAATTCTTTTCTGTAAGAACCTGCATAACAAATGATCCTTAAATCAGTTATTCTAACTGTTTCAAGTCTCGGGGGCTACTGGTATATATACATAATTACCAAAATTTTCTTACCCGTATGTCTTTTACATATTGCTCCGTGGCTCTGGCTAGACCATTTTGAGCGGCACGGAGGTACGTATCTCCCGAATTGAAGGCATCTAATGCCTCTTGGGAGAAACAAGCATCGCGAAGAATTGTCCGGCAACGCCTGTGGTTCATGGCACTCTCCACCTCAGAGTTGGTGGCAGACAACCTGTCCACATCCTCCGTCGGAGGAGCGTCCGGTGCGCGCCTTGTGTTCGCCTCCGCCTCCGGACTGGGCTTTAGAGCCTGGCTGGTGGAGGCGCGATTGGCAGCCTCTCCGGATATAGTCCGCCGAGGTCTCTTTGTCCTGAAGAGAGCACGAGTGTTAATATGCCTTGAAGGTATAACACCTGGGATAAGGGGGCGCGCCATACCTTTGCGCTGACGCCTCAGTCCGGACTGCACCTCTTTTCTGCCCACGGGGCCCTGTGGCCCCTCTTTGGCTTGTCGCCGCAGGTTTGGCCTCCCGTCTCAAAAACCTCCCCTGCAAAGCTCAGTTGTAATCAGGAAACTAAAAACACGAGAGGGCGGACCCCTGTTCGGATACTGGGACTTCGATCTCAGTTACCTGGGAGGCCGGGATTAGCCCTGGGTAATCAGCCGTAATGGCCACCAAGGCGTTGTCCTTGCTCAATTGATGGAACACTCCATCAATCAGCTCCACAGATAAGTCCAGATCCTCTTGAGAGGCCGGGTCGAGGGACCGTCCTGGGTCCTCGGGTTGTGGAGGAGGGTTGTTTATTTCTTTGACAGCCTGGCGCAGTTCCTGCGTTGAAGTCGTTAGACTGAATATTTAACAATGGGAATATAAAACGGATGGGCAAGTAAATGTGACCACTTACCCAGCTTGGGGGATTGTACATAGAAAATCCACCCTGTGGGTTGACGCGGAGAAATTCCTCCTCTTCTCCCTTGTACAAAGCGGATAAGGTCTTTGTTAGAGCCGCAGCCGAATCCGGTCCCTTACGGCCGTAGCGGGTTGCATCGTCCTCCCTGTTGAAGTCCCACATGGGGTGGCTTCTATACTGTAGCGGCTGCACCCCTCGCATGATGCATGCGGCCATGACCCCGATCATGGTCAGTCCGGAATGAGCTAACAATCTTATCCGGCCCATCAGGTAAAGGACGTCCTTGTCACTTTCCCTCTGAGGGCTCCGTGGACGCCAACTTAGGCGCTTCTTTAGTGGAGCACTGTCGAACTCAAGGAGGCCGATCCGGACAGGATCCGGCAGCGGGACATCCTCTATGTAAAACCATTCCGAAGGCCAGTCCTCAGACGCCTTCTTTGGGGTTCCGGATAGATATCCGGTCCCGGCGATGCGCCACACTTCGACTCCGCCCACTTGTTATATGGACTCCTTCTGAGAACGGGGCACAAGGCAGAATAGCTCTTTCCACAGCCCGAAATGAGCCTCAACACCCAAAAACAGCTCGCAGAGGGCTACGAAGCCCGCGATATGCAATACAGAGGCAGGTGTAAGATTGTGTAGCTGGAGGCCATAGAACTCCAGGAGCCCCCGGAGAAACGGATGGATTGGAAATCTGAGCCCTCTTATTAAATAAGGGACGAGGCAGACCCGCTCTCCTTTGGAGGGATTAGGGGCACTCTCCGCTTGCTCTCCGCCATTATAGATGGCAAGACCGGCTCGAACCGGGACCATATAGGCCGGGGGGAGAAATACCTTGGTCTAGAGCGTCACTAGCTCGCTATGCGGGATGGAGCATCTCTCCCAATATCCAGGCTGAGGGCTGGAAGGGCGAAAGGAGGAGTTGCAAAGGTTGGCCATGATGGTATGGACCTTTGTCGGATGCGCTCTGATGAACACTCGCGAAGGGGAGAAGGTGTGGTTTGGATCTAAATCCTCGTCCCCTTAAATGGGCGGCTCATTTACGCGGCTAGGGGTGTGGATGTAAAAACACTCAGACTTTTCATATTCGTTTGACACGTGGGAGACGGCCATTATTGGGCGTAGAAGCCAAGGAGCGCAACATTTACAAGAAACCGGACTTTATTCAACAGGTACACGGAATTTGGAGGAGAACCCGCCTTGCAATGCCGAAGACAATCTGCGTGCCGGACTCATCGTCATTGAAGCCTGGTTCGGGGGCTACTGAGGGAGTCCTGGATTAGGGGGTGTCCGGATGGCCGGACTATACCTTCAGCCGGACTCCTGGACTACGAAGATACAAGATTCAAGACTTCGTCCCGTGTCCGGAAGGGACTTTCCTTGGCGTGGAAGGCAAGCTTGGCGATACAGATATGTAGATCTCCTAACATTGTAACCGACTTTGTGTAACCCTAACCCTCTCCGGTGTCTATATAAACCGGAGGGTTTTAGTCCGTAGGACAACATACAGAATAACAATCATACCATAGGCTAGCTTCTAGGGTTTAGCCTCTCCGATCTCGTGGTAGATCTACTCTTGTACTACCCATATCATCAATATTAATCAAGCAGGACGTAGGGTTTTACCTCCATCAAGAGGGCCCGATCCTGGGTAAAACTTCGTGTCCCTTGCCTCCTGTTACCATCCGGCCTAGACGCACAGTTCGGGACCCCCTACCCGAGATCCGCCGGTTTTGACACCGACACCCTTCAAATTTGGCCGTTGTGGGATCCCTTCCCGCCTTGCATTTGGTAAGATGAAAGTGCAACTTTCCCTGGGTGGTTTTGGCGATTCCTAACAACATATAGCTCATTGAACTAATGCTCTTTCAAGATGATCATTTCAGAAAGTTCAACGATTGGCATGGCATGACTAGGAATGTGGACCCCTCAAAATGCTAAGCACACACATTGGCTCAAGCTCAAGATTCTACATTTTCATTTTTAGTGATCCAAGATCACATTGAGTCCATAGGAAAAGCCAATACTATTAAAAGGGGTGAGGTGTTGCTTAATGGCTTGCTTGCTCAAAATGCTTAGTGATATGCTCCAAATGCCCTCAACCACTTTCTCATGTCCACATATGTCCCAAACCAAAAGACAAACTCGGCCCCACCGATTTGATCTATCCGGCGCCATCGAGTTCATTTGACATAGCCATAGCTAGAAACCCTAATCAGTTCGGTCTCACCGATAGGGATCTCGGTCTCACCGAGATGGGATTGCAAACTCTTTGTTTTCCTTTGTAACGTTTCGGTCTAACCAAGATGAGCGATCAGTCCCATCGAGTTCGCAATGCAAACTCTCTGTTTCCCTTTCATAACATTTCGGTCTCACCGAAATGAGTGATTTGGTCCCACCGAGTTTGCCTGACCAACTCTATGTTTGCCTATTATAGAAATCGGTCTTACCGAGTTTATGTGTTCGGTCTCACCGAGATTAGTTATGCCCTAACCCTAATGAAATCGGTCCCACCGAGTTGACATGTCGGTCCCACCGTAAATCCTAATGTTCACATTTTGAACTAAATCGGTCTGACTGAGTTTCATGATTCGGTCTCACCAAGTTTGGTAAATTTTGTGTAAAGGTTAGATTTGTGTGGAGGCTATATATACCCCTCCACCCAACCTCCATTCGTGGAGGGAGCCATTAGAACATGCCTACACTTTCTGAGAGAGAACCACCTACTCATGTGTTGAGACCAAGACATACCATTCCAACCACAAGAATCTTGATCTCTAGCCTTCCCCAAGTTGCTTTCCACTCAAAATCATCTTTCCACCAAATCCAAATCTATGAGAGAGAGTTGAGTGTTGGGGAGACTATCATTTGAAGCACAAGAGCAAGGAGTTCATCATCAACACACCAGCTATTACCTTTTTGAGAGTGGTGTCTCCTAGATTGGTTAGGTGTCACTTGGGAGCCTCCGTCAAGATTGTGGAGTTGAACCAAGGAGTTCGTAAGGGCAAGGATATCGCCTACTTCATGAAGATCTAACCAAGTGAGGCAAGTCCTTCATGTGCGATGGCCATGGTGGGATAGACAAGGTTGCTTCTTCATGGACCCTTCGTGGGTGGTGCCCTCCATGGACTCGCACATCCGTTACCCTTCGTGGGTTGAAGTCCCCATCAACATCGATGTACGATAGCACCACCTATCGGAACCACGCCAAAAATCTCCGTGTCTAAATTGCGTTTGCTCCCTCTAAACTCCTCCCTTTACCTTCATGTGTAATGTTTTTACATTCCGTCGCTATACTCTTATACTTGCATGTGTAGGTTGATTGATTGACTTGTGCTAAGTTGCTAAAATCTGCCAAGACTTACAATTTGAAAAAGGATATTTGGTCAAGTAGTCTAATCAACCCCCCTCTAGACACACTTTCGATCCTACAAGTGGTATCAGAGCTTTGGTCTCCATTTGCCTTGATTTCCATAGCTTTGGTGATCATAGCCTTGGTTTCACAACCTAGGAGAGTATGGCGTCTAGTGAGGGAAATTACCACCGTAGAGGTCCTTACTTTGATGGTGCTAATTTTGCTAGTTGGAAGCATAAGATGAAAATGCATATTTTTGGACATACCCCCCCCCCCTGTTTGGGCTATTGTGTGTATTGGCTTGCAAGGTGAATTCTTTGATGGGAGAGAACCAAACCGTGAAGCTACCGTGGAAGAGTTGAAGATGCTGCAATACAATGCTCAAGCTTGCGATGTCCTATTCAACGGATTGTGCCCCGAAGAATTGACAAAATCAGCCGTCTTGAGAATGCAAAAGAATTTGGGATACTTTGATTGATATGCACGAAGGTACCGACTCCTTCAAGGAATCAAAATTGGATGTGCTTCAAAGTCAGCTTGACAAGTTCAAAATGAAGGATGGTGAAGGTGTCGCTGAAATGTACTCTAGGATTACTCTCATCACAAATGAGATTGTCGGCTTAGGAAGTGAAGAGATGACCGATAGATTCATCATCAAGAAGATCCTAAGAGCCTTGGATAGAAAATATGATACCGTGTGCACATTGATCCAAATGATGCCCAATTACAAAGATCTCAAGCCAACGGAAGTAATTGGAAGAATTGTTGCTCATGAGATGTCACTCAAGGATAAGGAAGAGCTTCACAACAAGACAAGTGGTGCTTACAAAGCCTCATGTGATGCTCCTACATCATCAAGTGAGAAACAAACCTTCAATGAGGAATTGAGCCCAATGGTGAAGGACTACAACAAGTTCTACAAGAGTAGAAGCAAGGAAAGAAGTTCCAACTCAAGGTCGTACAATGACAAAAGATCTTCGAGTCGTGAGCGTAATTGCTACAATTGTGGAAGACCCGGACACTACTCCAATGAGTGTACGACTCCCTACAAAAGAAGAGAAGATTCACCCAAAAGGAGAAGTAGAAGAGAAGAATCACCTCCAAGAGAGAGAAGGAGTAGCGATGATCGTTATGAATGAAGAACCTCTCGGAGAAGCAAGGATTCGGAAAGGAAGGACAAGTCATCAAGGAGCTACACAAAACGAAGACATCAAGCTCACCTTGGTGAATGGGTATCCGGCTCCGACTCCGACCACCACTCTAAAAGAAGTTATCACTCCGACTCCTTATATACTCAAGATGAAGGTGTTGCTGGTCTAGCACTTGTGTCAACCAACTCCTACGACATATTTGACTCACCAAATGAAGGAATTGGAAGATGCTTCATGGCTAAAGGCCCAAAGGCATCACACCCTGAGTATGTTGATTTCAATAGTGATGAAGATGATTTGCTAGGTGATGATGATTTACTTGTTGACAACTCTAGTGATGAAAACGATGATGAAATTCCTATTGTTCATGCTAATCAAGATAAAACGAATGATGATGATAAGAAGGAGATTGAGCATCTAACTAAAGAACTAAACACTCTTAAGTTAGCTCATGAAAATACCTTGGAAGATCACCGAGAACTTTTAAAGACTCATGAGAAGCTATTCTTTGAAAAGCTCAACCTTGAGCTAGAGCATGGGTTCTTAAAAGCAATCAATGATGATCTTCGCAAGAAAAGTTCTTCTTACATTGCCAAGCATTTACTCTTGTCTACTTACATGCCACAAGTAAAATCTAGCAACAAGGGTAGGAAAAATTCTTCTTCTAGTAGTAACAATGATCCTGTTAAATCCAATATTGTTGCTTCTAGTAGCTCTCTTGATTCCACTAATGATTCTCTTAGCCATGTTACACTTGAACAAGAAAATAGCTTATTTAAGGGAATTATAGATAAAGGTGTTTACAAGAGCCTTGCTGGAAGTAAGCAATTTGAGGAAATTGTACGCAAGCAAGGAAGACACCAGAAGAATCAAGGTGTTGGTTTTGAACGAAAGTTCAATGCCAATGGAGTTGATTGGGAAGAAGATCAATACCCCAAGATGAAGTTTGTTCCTCAACAAGAGAAGTATGATCCTACTTCCTCCATGGGGACACAAGCTCAAGATGATCTTCCACCACAAGACCATAAGCAAAAAGGCAAGGACAAGCTTCAAGAGGAGATTGATGCGTTTGAAGAAGCTTACAAGGCCTTGGTCAAATGGGTTCCCAAGACTACATCAAGTTCTACTTCATCAAGTACAACTACAACTCCAAGGATTCCCATCAAGTTGATGTGGATCCCGAAGAAGAAGAACTAGAGAGTTCTTGAGGGTGACTCCGCCAACATACTTCACTCATATCATTTTGGCGAGAACAAGTGCAAACAACTTCCACATCTTGCACTAGTTCAAGGAGTCGCAAACCCTCTTGTTGGTAAGACAAGGGACAAGGTAACCTAATGCTTTCATGGACATCATCAGGTATGAACTTCATTCTATGTCCATGGATATCTTTGTTTGTTCCTTGTGGGACTAACCCGTGTAGGTATTGAAAGTGCAACTCACTCCAATGGATTGCTCCTAATGATCTACATAAACCTTGAGCATCCAAATCTTCAACATCTACATGAAGTCATCATCGACAAAAACCAAGGTTAGTTCATCCCTCTTAGGGGGGACATCACATCTAGGGGGAGCTTTACTCTAAAAATTGAGCTAAAGCAACTCTAATGGTGTGAACACAACAATCCTTTATGTATAAGTGGTAACCCCACTTGTGCTTAAACGATGAGTATGACCTACGATCAAATGTTCTCATTTGACTCCTAAGTCAATATACTCATATATAGATGACCTAGTCATCGCCAATCGCTTGATAAATGCTAGAGTGTTTGTGCATGCTTTGTCACATTTTCATTTGCCATTTTATTGTGTGAGCATGTTGGTTGCATATTTTACTCATTCGAGGACATCCATTTGTTGCTTTGATTGTTTGGCTCTTTTTCTTTTGCCAAATGGATGGACAAGAATGCCAAAGAACTTCCTCTAGCTATCTATGCTTTTCTCATCTCAAACTCTATTCATGCTACATCACAAAGTTTGATCAAGTCAGATTCGAGCACTCTATGTGAGGAGCACTCGGAGTCCCCGATTCGTCATAGACTTAAACTTCCAAAACCTCTCTATGCATTTCAGTCTGACCGATTCATCCTTTTTGGTCTGACCGAGTTCACTGAGTTGATCTAGGTTTTCAATCTCAGTGCAACTGATTAGAACTTTTTGGTCACACCGAGTTGCAGTAACCGCTTGCGATTCTGCATCTCGGTGCCACCGAGTTGTCCCACTCGGTCACACCGACAAGGTCAGGATATATATACCGATGGGTCAAATTTTGGAAATTTCTCCAAAACTCTCAGCCCGCGCGTGTCCTGCTCTGCCGCCTCGGGTCTCTGGATCGTCTTTCTTCGCCGGCGACCTCCCGCCGTTGGTCTCCGTCACTGTCAACGGAATTCAACCCCGCCGTTGGCACCGTAGCGAGCTCATCACCGAACTAGGGTATGAGTTCGAATCTTTGTGCTGTTCCTTACTCTGATTCTTAGCACAAAGCAAATGCCACCTTTTTACCACGTATGCGATCATCCTGTCTAGCAAGAACATCCCTTAGATTAGGTTTGATTTGAAAATTTTGGGTTAGGTTTCCGCCGAACTCATCTCGGACCGACCAAGTTGTGGAAATCGGTCTCACTGATTTGGACTAGGCCATTGTACTTGCACTTTTCAGTCTGACCGAAAGTTGGAAATCGGTGTGACCGAGTTCAACTCTCAGTGAAACCCTAGCAATCTTGGAGTCATCGAACTATGTCTTGGTCCGACTGATTTCACTAGTTTAAACTCCAAAAGTTGCTTTGGTGTCACCGAGTTTAACAAATCGGTAGCTCCGAAATGCTTTCTGTAGTTTTTGACTCATTTGTTTTGCAAAATCTCTGCACTTTGTGATGCTCATCAACTCTATCTCATCCATAATTATTCACAGGGTCTGCTGTCAGTTTGCTTTGTCAAAATGTCAGATCAGAGTGATAGCCAAAACAAGTCAAAAGAGCAGGTGACCCTGAGTGAGGGCACTAGTCCCTCTAGCAGCTATGATGAGGGTAGCAGGAGTACCCCAAGCAACTCGCCCAAGGCAGCTACAGGGACAAGGAAGAAGAGAAACGCAGACTCAGAAGATGAGGATTATGTTGCTGCTGAGGAAGAAGTGAGCTCCAAGAAAAGGGTTGTTAAGAAGGAGTTTGGCTCAGCTGCATCCACCAAGCCTGGCATGCACAAGAAGGCTCCTGCAAAGAGGGTGCTAATCTTAAAAGCTAGGGCCTCAACTATTGAAAATTCCAAGTCAAATGTTGAAGAGGCTGCTGGTGAGGGCAAGAAAAGGAAAGAAAGGGTCAAGAAAACTATGGCCAAAGTCATTGGAAGATCCTCTATGATGGAAGATCCAGAAGAAGAAGAAGATGTTGCACCAGCATGAAAGTCTCAAAAGCTGATGGGAGATGGCATCAAGTCTGGGGCTGCCCATTCTAAGCCTAAGACAACTCCCAAAGCTTCTGCTCTAGCTCCAAAGACTACACCCAAGAGGAGCACAAGGAATATTCCAGCTTCTGAAAAGAACAAGGCCCTAGTGCCTGAGATTGATGAAGAAGATGCTGAAGCCCAAGTGCTTAGGAAGATCAAGCCCAAGATCCCTGACCATGATGATAGTCATCTAGTGGCAGAAGACATGAACATCGGGAAGGATGCAGGTCCCAGACTATGGAGACAAATTGATCCATATGCTGTGAGGAGAAGGACTGCTATGGATTATAGGTTCCACACCAAAGAGCAGAAGGATTTCTATGAGACCATCTTGCTTGATAAGAATCCCATTGTCTGTGATATGAAGTGGGTGGATTGGAAATATATTGACAACAATGAAGATCACTTCCCAGGAGTGCATGAAAGTTTCAGATCTTGTGGAGTAGACACTTTTGTGGCTCAGAAACTCACCAAGTGGAATGATGAGCTCATAATGCAATTCTATTCTACAACTCATTTCTACCCTGATGGTAGAATTGTTCGGATGTCTAAGGGTACAAGGTACCAATCAACAATTACTGAGTGGGCAAAATTGATCAATGCCCCTGAAGAGCATGAGGATGACTTGGATGTCTATGCCAAGAAGAAGAAAGACCACAACTCAATGGCCAACATGTACAAAGAAATTCCTGACAAAGCCCTGGAAACTCATAAGCTAGGCTTTGTTCATTATCTGTTATCTGGTTTGGCCACAATTAACACCATCTTGAGGCATACCTTGTTGCCCAAATCTGGAGATCACCAGATGATCAGAGGCCATTCCATCAACTTGCTGCAGTTGTTTGATGTGCCCCAAAAATTCAAAGTCATGAGTTTGATTTCTGAAACAATCAAGAGGACAGCTGCAAATCAAAAGAGGTCATGTGGGTATGCTCCACATATTCAAATGCTCATCAACTCCAAGATGGGCACATGCACCTACTTGTTAGATAAGGAGCATCTACCCTTGAGACCAGATTTTGAGGAAAACACTATTGTCATGACTAAAGAAGATCCTGCATCTGCACAGGCACAAGAGAAAAGAGACAAAGCTAAAGCTGAGAAAGAAGCAAAGATGCCAAGTGATGAAGAGGCATCTCAAGTGTTTCTCAAGACCGAACAAGATCAACTTGCATATCTGATTCAAGCAACCTTGAGGATTGAGAAACGATTGGCCACCCTGACTCAAAACCAATAGATCTTGGAAAGGATCATTGAGACTAAGTTCTATGATCTTGATCTAAAAGTGACAGAGATGCAGACAGCAGTTGAGCAGCTCCATGAAGAAGCCGAGGAGAGGAAAGGGCAGGCTACCACAAATGCCTCTCAAAGAGTGCCAAGAGGTCAGAGATCTGCTATAGTGCCAGTGACTGACACTAGAGCTACTACATCGGCATCTGCAACCACAACATCAGTGCAACCTCCAGTTGCCACTCCACCAGCTCCAACAACTTCAACAGATGCATTCATCCCTGGAGTCCTCTCAACACCACCTTGCGAAGATCAAGCCTAGAAAGATGCATAGCACTGTCAAACTTTTTGGTAACTTGTTGCCAAAGGGGGAGAAATGTATAGATCATAGGCTTTGAGAGAGAGTGTTTTTGCTTCTTTTGTCTCTTTTTCTATTTGGTTGATACTTATTTGTGTGCTTGCTTGGATGATACTTTATGTCTATGTGTGTGAGATACTCATTTGATCATGTGGTTGATCATACCATACGTTAATGCTTATGCTTGAATGATGCTATCTTTTATCTCTCATATATGATCATTCACTTTGCCTTGGTGATGAGTGCATGTTTTTCTCTCTATCATTTTGAGCGTTCCACCAAGATGTATGTGACATGGAAGAGTAACCCATGATCCTAATCGATTGTGCATTTGCATTCAAAAGCAAATTTTAAATAACACACAAATTTAGGGGGAGCTCTTACTTATCACATACTTCTAAAAGCGATGATGCATTTCAATCTTATTATCATTTGTCGAAGCTTTGATCTATATGTTGTCATCAATTACCAAAAAGGGGGAGATTGAAAGTGCAACTACCCTTGGGTTGTTTTGGTGATTCCTAACAACATATAGCTCATTGAACTAATGCTCTTTCGAGATGATCATTTCAGAAAGTTCAATGATTGGCATGGCATGGACTAGGAATGTGGACCCCTCAAAATGCTAAGGACACATATTGGCTCAAGCTCAAGATTCTATATTTTCATTTTTAGTGATCCAAGATCTCATTGAGTCCATAGGAAAAGCCAATACTATTAAGAGGGGATGAGGTGTTGCTTAATGGCTTGCTTGCTCAAAATGCTTAGTGATATGCTCCAAAAGCCCTCAGCCACTTTCTCATATCCACATATGTCCCAGCCCCACTGATTTGATCTATACGGCGCGACTGAGTTCATTTGACATAGCCATAGCCAGAAACCCTAATTAGTCTGGTGTCACCGATAGGGATCTCGGTCTCACCGAGATGGGGTTGCAAACTCTCTGTTTCCCTTCGTAAAGTATCGGTCTAACCGAGATGAGCGATCGGTTCGACCAAGTTCGCAATGCAAACTCTCTGTTTCCCTTTCGTAATGAGTTTGGTAAATTGTGTGTAACAGTTAGATTTTGTGTGGAGGCTATATATACCCCTCCACCCAACCTCCATTCATGGAGAGAGCCATCAGAACGTGCCTACACTTCCAGCATACACTTTCTGAGAGAGAACCACCTACTCATGTCTTGAGACTTGAGACCAAGATATACCATTCCAACCACAAGAATCTTGATCCCTAGCCTTCCCCAAGTTGCTTTCCACTCAAATCATCTTTCCACCAAATCCAGATCTGTGAGAGAGAGTTGAGTGTTGGGGAGACTATAATTTGAAGCACAAGAGCAAGGAGTTCATCATCAACACACCATCCATTACCTTTTGGAGAGTGGTGTCTCCTAGATTGGTTAGGTGTCACTTGTGAGCCTTCGTCAAGATTGTGGAGTTGAACCATGGAGTTTGTAAGGGTAATGAGATCGCCTACTTCGTGAAGATCTACCCAAGTGAGGCAAGTCCTTCGTGGGTGATGACCATGGTGGGATAGACAAGGTTGCTTCTTCGTGTCCCTTCGTGGGTGGAGCCCTCCGTGGAGTCGTGCAGCCGTTACCCTTCGTGGGTTGAAGTCTCCATCAACGTGGATGTACGATAGCACCACCTATCGGAACCACGCCAAAAATCTCCGTGTCCACATTGCGTTTTCTCCCTCTAAACTTCTCCCTTTACCTTCATGTACAATGTTTTTACATTCCGCTGCTATAGTCTTAGACTTGCATGTGTAGGTTGATTGCTTGACTTGTGCTAAGTTGCTAAAATCTACCAAGACTTAAAATTTGAAAAATGATAGATTTTTATTTGGTCATTTAGTCTAATCACCCCCTCTAGACATACTTTCGATCCTACAGAAGAGGACCAAGTCCACTATAAATAGGACTTAGCCACCACCATAGAGGGGGATGGATCATTCATACCACCCTCTCACCCACCAGCTCATCGAGCCCATGAACACCTCACCTCCCGAGGCTGTTCGACCACTGTACTAGTTCATCCTCAGCCCTTCAAGGCAATCAACCACAAAGCCAAAGTAGGGTATTACACCGCAAGGTGGCCCGAACCAGGGTAAACTGTTGTGTCTCTTGTTCGTTGGGTTCGTTGAGCTAGGCCTTGGGATCGAAGCATAGGTTGACTGGGAAGGACGAGTTCTTCGCACGCACCCTGATGTTCGAACCTCTCAAGGGTCTGCGAAACCCCGAATCCGACATTTGGCGCGCTAGGTAGGGGTGCATCGAAGCTCCACCTCTCCGCCTGCTCTGCCTCTTCATCTGCTCCGTCTCTTTGTCTGCTTCAACTCTTCGTTCGGCCCTCATGGCGGGCGCCGCCCCTCCTGCTGGATCGATGGGCGAGCACGGAGGCGCCGAGGGCCTCCGGGCCTTCACCCCCGCCTTATGACGAGTGCAGTGCCCCCCAGTTCAGGCCAGACCTGCCACCCTGATACGACGGCGCGACGGACCCGACATGCTTCCTCTAGGCGTATGAGGAGGCTATCTGGGCGGTAGGCGGTAACGACAAGGTCATGGCGAACTGGCTTCCCATGGCCCTCGCAGGCGCCCCGCACGCCTGACTTCTCAACCTGCCAGGATCTTCTGTGGCCTCCTGGGAGGAGTTGCGCGGCCTCCTCATCACGCGCTTTGCGGCACCGGCGCATCACTCCATCATAGCACTCCTATGTGGTTCACAGGTGCCGCCCTCAGTCCGCCATGTCAAGAAGTTCTTTCGCCAAGCGGGTGCCGCATGCGTGCAGCGGGGAGCTCGTCCGGGATGGGCGGCACCCGGGGCCGACCTCACCTTCGACTCAAGGGACCATCCTGCGACCACCCCGGGAGCAGGCACGCTCCTGATGCTCTGCACCCCCACCGTCTGCAACGTAGCGATAACCAAGACCCTCATTGACAGCGGGGTGATACGTCTCCAACGTATCTATAATTTTTGATTGCTCCATGCTATATTATCTACTGTTTTGGACATTATTGGGCTTTATTATCCACTTTTATATTATTTTTGGGACTAACCTATTAACCGGAGGCCCATCCTAGAATTGCTATTTTTTGCATGCTTTAGGGTTTCGAAGAAAAGGAATATCAAATGGAGTCCAAACGGAACGAAACCTTCGGGAACGTGATTTTCTCAACGAATAAGACTAGAGAGAGTTGGACCCTATGTCAAGAAATAAAACAGGGGGCCACGACGTAGGGGGGCGCGCCCACCCCCACCAGGCGCGCCCTCCACCCTCGTGGGCCCCTCTATTGCTCCACCGACGTACTCCTTCCTCCTATATATATCCACATACCCCCAAACGATTAGAAGAGGAGCCAAAACCCTAATTCCATCGCCGTAACTTTCTGTATCCACGAGATCCCATCTTGGGGCCTGTTCCGGAGCTCCGCCGGAGGGGGCATCGATCACGGAGGGATTCTACATCAACACCATAGCCTCTCCGATGAAGTGTGAGTAGTTTATTTCAGACCTACGGGTCCATAGTTATTAGCTAGATGGCTTCTTCTCTCTTTTTGGATCTCAATACAATGTTCTCCCCCTCTCTTGTGGAGATCTATTCGATGTAATCTTCTTTTTGCGGTGTGTTTGTTGAGACCGCTGAATTGTGGGTTTATGATCAAGTCTATCTATGAATAATATTTGAATCTTCTCTGAATTCTTTTATGTATGATTGATTATCTTTGCAAGTCTCTTTGAATTATCAGTTTGGTTTGGCCTACTAGATTGATCTTTCTTGCAATGGGAGAAGTGCTTAGCTTTGGGTTCAATCTTGCGGTGTCCTTTCCCGGTGACAGTAAGGGCAGCTAGGCACGTATTGTATTATTGCCATCGAGGATAACAAGATGGGGTTTTCTTCATATTGCATGAGTCTATCCCTCTACATCATGTCATCTTGCTTAAGGTGTTACTCTGTTTTTAACTTAATACTCTAGATGCATGCTGGTTAGCGGTCGATGAGTGGAGTAATAGTAGTAGATGCAGGCATGAGTCGGTCTACTTGTCTCGGACGTGATGCCTATATACATGATCATACCTAGATATTCTCATAACTATGCTCAATTCTGTCAATTGCTCAACAGTAATTTGTTCACCCACCGTAGAATACTTATGCTCTCGAGAGAAGCCACTAGTGAAACCTAGGGCCCCCGGGTCTATCTTTATCATATTGATCTCCTACTACTTAGTTATTTCCTTTGCTATTTACTTTGCCTTTATTTTACTTTGCATCTTTTATCATAAAAATACCAAAATCTTATCTTATCATATCTATCAGATCTCACTCTCGTAAGTGGCCCTATAGGGATTGACAACCCCTATTTGCGTTGGTTGCGAGGATTTATTTGTTTTGTGCAGGTACGAGGGATTTGCGCGTAGCCCCCTACTGGATTGATACCTTGGTTCTCAAAAACCGAGGGAAATACTTACGCTACTTTGCTGCATCATCCCTTCCTCTTCGGGGAAAACCAACGCAGTCCTCAAGAGGTAGCACGGGGCGAGCCTCAATGTTCTCTCCATGGAAGCTTTCGGCTTGCTCCACGTGTCACATGGCCAGCTCCTCCCCACCAAGCCATTCTGTGGGGTCGTCGACGGCTCCACCAGCCTCTTGGGGCAGATCCGCCTCCCTATCACTTTTGGCACCCGCGACAACTACCGCACCGAGCTCATCGACTTCGACATCGCCCGCATTGGCCTCCCGTACAATGCCATCCTCTAGTACCTGGCCCTGGCCAAGTTCATGGCAGCAACTCACCTTGCCTACAACCTCGTGAAGATGCCAGGAAGCAGAAGCATCCTCACTGTGGTCGTGGACACCAAGGAGGCGCTGGCTGCTCTCAAGCTCGCCTTCAGAGCCGCGGCTGCCGCGCCGCCAGAGGAGGAAGGAGCCCCGGGGGCTCCGAGGGCTCCGCCAGCAAAAAAGAAGCAATTGTTCTCTCAAGACCAGGTCAAAACGAAGCAGGTGTCGGTTGACAAATATGGGGCATCGGGAGCCACCTTCACCATAGGTGCCAACCTCGTCCCAGACTAAGAAAAGGCACTGGTCGATTTCTTGCACGCGAACAAGGAGGTGTTCGCATGGGAGCCCAAGGACCTGGCTGGAGTCTGATACATCTCCAACGTATCTGTAATTTATGAAGTATTCATGCTATTATATTATCCATCTTAGATGTTTAATGGGCCTTTATATGTTGTTTTATATGATTTTTGGGACTAACCTATTAACCTAGAGTCCAGTGCCAGTTTCTGTTTTTCCTTGTTTTTGAGTATCGTAGAAAAGAAAATCAAACGGAGTCCAATTGACCTGAAAATTCACGGAGATTGTTTTTGGACCTGAAGAAGCCCACGGAGTACCGGAGATGGACCAGGGGAGTCCCAAGGCCACCACGAGGGTGGGGGGCGGGCCCTACCCCCCTGGGCGCGCCCCCTATCTCGTGGCCGCCTCGGGACCCCCCTGACTTGTTCCCGACTCCAACACATCTTATTTATACCCAAACTTCTAGAAAGAAACCTAGATCGGAATTTCCGCCGCCGCAAGCATCCGTAGCCATGAGAAATCAATCCAGGCCCTCTCTGGCACCCTGCCGAAGGGGGCCATCATCACCGGAGGCTATGGAGGAGGATCCCGGAGGGGCCATCATCACCATGAAGGCCAAGGACCAGAGGGAGAACCTCTCCCCATCCAGGGGGGAGGCCATGGAGGAGGAAGCACAAGGGAAGAACCTCTCCTCCTCTCTCTCGGTGGCACCGGAGTGCCATCGGGAGGGGAATCATCACTGCGGTGATCGTCTTCATCAACATCACCATCATCATCACCATCCTCATCTCTTTTACGCGGTCCACTTTCCCGCACCCCGCTGTAATCCCCACTTGAATGTTGTGCTTTATGCCACATATTATGATCCAATGATGTGTTGCCATCCTATGATGTTTTGAGTAGATATCCTTTGTCTTTGGGTTGATTGATGATCTAGATTGGTATGAGTTGTATGTTTTATTTTGGTGTTGTCCTATTGTGCCCTCCGTGGCGCGCAAGCGTGAGGGATTCCCGCTGTAGGGTGTTGCAATATGCTCATGATTCGCTTATAGTGGGTTGCTTCAGTGACAGAAGCATAAACCCGAGTAAGGGGGTTGTTGCGTATGGGATAAAGGGGACTTGATGCTTTAATGCTATGGTTGTGTTTTACCTTAATGATCTTGAGTAGTTGCAGATGCTTGCTAGAGTTCCAATCATAAGTACATATGATCCAAGAAGAGAAAGTATGTTAGCTTATGCCTCTCCCTCATATGAAATTGCAATGAAGACCATCGGTCTTGTTAACGATTGCCTAGGATAATTCCGCACACCGACCCATCATTATTCCACACTTGCTATTTATAATTATTAGTAATATATTCTAACTTTATGATAAAAGCACCTACTTTTATATTTTATCTCTCTGATATCATGCAAAGTTATCCTCTTCATACCCACAACGTAGTTTTATTTCTCGTTTCTAAGTTGGAAGAAAACGTTCGGTGTACGTAGAGTCGTATCAGTGGCAGATAGGACTTGAGAGAATATTGATATTACCTTTAGCTCCTTGTGGATTCGACACTCCATACTAATCACTTCCACCATTAGGAATTGCTACGATGATTCCCTGCACTTGGGGATTATCAGAGTCCCAAGGGGGGGTGATCGAGCATCACCTGAATGTGTGCCCCAATGTACGCCCAGTGAAGCAGAGGGCGCATCGGCAGTCCACAGAGAAGCAGTCATTCATCGTCCAAGAAACCCGGTCGTCGTCCCCAAGAAAGGTGGTAAGGAACGCATGTGCGTCAATTTCACCAACCTCAACAAGGCTTGCCCTCAAGACCCCTTTCCGCTACCGCACATCGACCAGATCTTTGACTCCACCGCCGAGTGCGACCTGCTGTGCTTCTTGGAAGCATTCTCAAGGTATCACCAAATCAAGATGGCGGTACATGATGTCGATAATACGGCCTTCCTGACCCCGTGCGGGGTGTACTACTACACCTGCATGCTCTTTGGGCTGCGTAATGCCGGAGCAACCTTCCAGCGGCTGATGCACATCGCTCTGGGCCAACATCTCGGGAGGAACGCTGAGGCCTATGTCGATGACATAGTGGTGAAGTCTCGGGAGGAAAGGACCCTCATCGAGGACCTGGAAGAGATGTTCGCCAGCCTGCGCAAGGTGGACCTGTGGCTCAATCCGGAGAAATGTGTGTCTGGCGTCCCCTCCGGCAAGCTGTTGGGCTTTCTGGTGTCACATAGGGGAATCGAGGCAAACCCAGAGAAGGTCAAGGCAATAGAAAGGATGAGTCCCCCACAGACTCTTAAGGAAATGCAAAAGCTAGAGGGTTGTGTGACCTTGCTAGGGTGCTTCATCTCCAAGCCGGGGGAGTGCGCTCTCCCGTTCTTCAAGCTGATGAAGAAGAAGGGGTTGTTCGAGTGGACTCCGGAGGCTGACCGGCGTTTCAAGACCTCAAGAGATACCTCACCAGCCCACCAGTGATGGTGGCGCTGCGTCCTCTTGGTCCCCTAGTGCTTTACCTGGCCGCCACACCTCACTTTACCAGCGCAGCACTAGTGGCAGTCCGGGAGGAGCACCAAACCAAGGGCCTGCCAGGAAACGCCCCACAGCAGGGCAAGGCAACACAGCTTCAGGTTGGCATGCCTAAAGCCTCGATGGCGCCAACAGATGACCAAGCTCTAAAAGATGGCGCCCCTGAGGCCGCGGCTACCCCAACAAACGATCAAGCTCCTGAGGTCCTTCAGCCTCAGGAGGTCTCGGACTCCATCAACACTTTCGCCCTCGTCGAGCACCCAGTGTACTTTGTCAGCACGGTATTGCGCGATGCGAGGGCCCGCTAACCCATGTCGTAGAAGCTCTTGCTTGCACTCTTCGTCGCCTCATGCAAGCTGCGCCACTACTTACAAGGCCACCCCATCAAGGTTGTCTCCGCTTACCCGCTGGAGAGGGTGCTTCGGAGCCCCTATGCTGTAGGGAGGGTCGCCGAGTGGAACATCGAATTGCAGGTGTCCCAGGTGGAGTTCAGCACCACCAGGTGAAAGATCGTGGATATCACCTAGAGGGGGGGTGAATAGGCGCTTTAAAATAATTATGGTTTAGGCTTGAACAAACGCGGAATAAACCTAGCAGTTAATTTGCCAAGCATAAAACCTAAAACGACTAGGATCACCTATGTGCACCAACAACTTATGCTAAGCAAGATAAGCAACTATGAGATAGCAAGATATATGACAAAGAACAATATGGCTATCACGAAGTAAAGTGCATAAGTAAAGGGCTCGGGTAAGAGATAACCGAGGCACGCGGAGACGACGATGTATCCCGAAGTTCACACCCTTGCGGATGCTAATCTCCGTTTGGAGCGGTGTGGAGGCACAATGCTCCCCAAGAAGCCACTAGGGCCACCGCAATCTCCTCACGCCCTTGCACAATGCAAGATGCCGTGATTCCACTAAGGGACCCTTGAGGGCGGTCACCGAACCCGTACAAATGGCAACCCTTGGGGGCGGTCACCAAACCCGTACACTTTGGCAACCCTTGGGGGCGGTCACTGGTACCCGTCAAATTGCTCGAGGCGATCTCCACAACCTAATTGGAGACCTCGATGCTTGCCCGGAGCTTTTCACCACAATGGTTGAGCTCCGAACAACACCAACCGTCTAGGGCGCCAAGGCACCCAAGAGGAACAAGCTCTAGGGTGCCCAAATACCCAAGAGTAATAAGCTTCTCAACCTTCACTTCCACGTATCACCGTGGAGAACTCAAACCGATGCACCAAATGCAATGGCAAGGGCACACGGAGTGCCCAAGTCCTTCTCTCTCAAATCCCACTGAAGCAACTAATGCTAGGGAGGAAAATGAGAGGAAGAACAAGAAGGAGAACACCAAGAACTCCAAGATCTAGATCCAAGGGGTTCCCCTCACATAGAGGAGAAAGTGATTGGTGGAAATGTGGATCTAGATCTCCTCTCTCTTTTCCCTCAAAAACTAGCAAGAATCCATGGAGGGATTGAGAGTTAGCAAGATCAAAGAAGGTCAACAATGGGGGAAGAACACGAGCTCAAAGGATCAGGTTCAATGGGGAAGAAGACCCCCTTTTATAGGAGGGGAAAATCCAACCATTATGTGCTCAGCCCGCACACGAGCGGTACTACCGCTCAGGTGGAAGAAACAGGGAAAAGGAGCAACAAAACATGAACCTTGGGGTGGTAGTACCGCAGGAGACAGCGGTACTACCGCTGGGTTAAGCGGTACTACCACTGGGTTAAGCGGTACTACCGCTCCCTTCGGCGGTACTGCCGCGCAGAACGAAGGGTAAAGGGAAAGAGGGAACCGGGCGGTACTACCGTGGAGGAAGGGCGGTACTACCGCTAAGGAGCGGTACTACCGCACTACTGCCGCAGCGAGGTACCGCACAATCCGACACATAAACAGACCCCTCGAGTCGACGCGGTAGAGACCTGGTAAGCCAGCGGTAGTACTGCTGCGGAGTCACCGTCGGTACTACCGCTGCGGAGCGGTACTGCCGCTTGTGATCCCTCAGCGGTACTACCGCTGGGACCCTGACAAAAACCACACTCAAGAAAACAAGAACTGCCATAACTTCTGCATATGAGCTCCGAATTGAGCAAACTCAAGCTTGTTGGAAACAAGACGACGAGTAGCCTAACAAAAAGAGGAGTGAAACCTCCAACCGAGAAGAATCGGCAAAATCTCCAACATCGAAAACATCATAGAAGATGCATGCGAACTCCGTTTTCGATGAACTCAAGCTTGTCATCAAGATGACCATAAGCTCTAAGACTCACAAAGAGAACCAAACAAGAACCAAGAAAGATGATGCAAGGATGCAATGGTTTGAGCTCTCAACGAACGATACGATCAAGCTACTCATCGAGAGCCCCCCTTGATAGTACGGCAATCGATCCTATAACCCGGTCTCCCAACTACCATCATGAGACCGGTAAAATAGAAAACCTATCAAGGGCAAACCTTTGCCTTGCACATGGTCCACTTGATCTAGATGATGACGATCTTGACTTCCTCAAGTTGGACCACCTTTCTTGATTGTGTTGGCTCGATGAAGACTAGTTGATTGCTCCCCCATACTCCACTATGGGTGAGCCTTTCTTCCGCACATCTTCACAAGTCCATTGTCACCACAAAGGACGGCAAGCTTCAAGCATTTGATCTCTTCGTGATGCTCCACTTGAACTTGCACACCGCAACCTTTCTTGATCGTGTTGACTCGATGAAGACTAGTTGATTGCTGCCCCATACTCTACTATGGGTGAGCTACTCTTCTGCACATCTTCACAGGTCCATTGTCACCACAAAGGACAACAAGCTTCAAGCATTTGATCTCTTCGTGGTGCTCCACTTGAACTTGCACACCGCAACCTAACCCCACAAAGAACCCTCACGAAGACCATGGGTTAGTACACAAAGCGTAATTGACAATGCTTACCATACCATGGGATCACTTGATCCCTCTCAGTACATCTTCTACGCTTTGTGGGTTGATCAACTTGATTCACTCTTTAATTTAGTCATGATCAACCTCTCACAAGACCAATCTTTAGGTAATTCCTTGAATAGCACCTTGGTCGACACAAACTCTCCTTGAAACCAACACATGTACTCTAAGAAAAGGCTATGGACAAAACCTTCAAATATAACTCAAGGCAACCATTAGTACATAGAGATTGTCATCAATTACCAAAACCAAACATGGGGGCACCGCATGTCCTTTCACCAGGGTCATCAAGGCCATTGCACTCGCCGACTTCGTGGAGGAATGGACCGACGCTCCAGGGCCCGAAGTTGGCGAGGAACGGTCCCTCTTGCCAGGGAGCGAGGCACCAGATGACTAGGTCATGTACTTTGACGGTGCCTTCGCGCGTCAGGGCGCGGGGGCTGGAGCCATGCTCATCTCGCCCACTCAGGACAAGCTCTACTACGCCATGCAGCTCTACTTCCAACACGGTGAAAAGGTCTCCAACAACATCACGGAGTATGAAGGCCTGATTGCCGGCCTCAAGGCCGCGACCGCTTTGGGCGTGAAGTGCCTCACCATCAAGGGCGACTCTCAGCTCCTCGTCAACTTATCCAACAAGGTGTACGATCCGAAGGATGAACACATGGAGGCATACCTGGCGGAGGTACGCAAAATTGAGAAGAAATTCTTGGGCCTGGAACTGCAGCACGTGCCTCGCGACACGAACAAGGAGGCTGACGATATCGCCAAGAGAGCATCCAAGCGCCAGCCTCAGGAGCCCGACGTCTTCAAGGAGTGGCTCTTCAAGCCTTCGGCAGCCCCTCCAGCTGCATAGCCAACCCTGCCCCAGGAGGAGCTCCCCCCAGCACCGACCTTGGGAGCCCCTGCCTGTGGCCCGACCTCGGGAGCATGCCTGATCCTCACGCTCGAGCCTCAGGAGGGGTGCTGGACCAAGGAATTCAAGACGTACCCGCTTTAGGGAACCCTGCTGGAGAAGGAGGAAAACGCTGAGCATGTGGCTCGGCAGACCACAGCCTACTGCATTCAGGACGGTGAGCTCTACCGAGAATGGCCAAATGATGTTTCCTTGCGATGCATCTCCAGGGAACAGGGGCGAGAGTTACTAGCCGACATACACGGCGGAGACTGCGGGCATCACTCGTCATCACGCACCCTCATGGGCAAGGCATTCCGCAGCGGGTTCTATTGGCCCACAACGCTCAATGATGCCACCGAGCTGGTGAAATCTTGTGAAGCATGCCAATTCCACGCCAAGCAGAACCATCAGACCACTCAGGACCTCTAGACCATTCCTCTCACATGGCCATTCGCGGTCTGGGGGCTGGACATCTTGGGACCATTCCCATGAGCGCCCGGGGGCTACCGCTACTTCTACGTCACCATCGACAAGTTCACCAAGTGGGCGGATATGGAAGCCGTCTGCACCATCCCAGCCGGCTCAGCAGTCAAGTTCATCAAGGGCCTTGTGAGCCGCTTCGGGGTCCCTAACTGTATCATCACTGACAACGGCTCGCAGTTCAGTAGCAACCTCTTCCAAACGTATTGTGCTAACCTTGGAACACAGATATGCTACGCCTTAGTGGCACACCCCAGGAGCAACGGCCAAGCTGAGTGTGCCAACACGGAGGTCCCGAGAGGCCTCAAGACAAGAACCTTCAAGAAGAAGCTCGAGGCCTACGGCAGGGGCTGGCTCGATGAGCTCCAGTACATGCTATGGTCCATCCGCACCACCGCCACCAAGCCGACGGGCGAGACCCCATTCTTCCTCGTCTACGGAGCTGAAGCGGTTCTCCCACACGAGGTCAAGCATTGATCCGCGTGGGTCTTGGCATTTGACGAGGCACACCAGGACGCCACGCGGGGGATGGATCTCGTGCTGGGGGAGGAACGCCGCCGCCAAGCCTGGCTTCGGGTGGCATGTTACCAGCAGGCGCTACGACGGTACCATTGCCGCAGCGTCCGCTCCAGAACGCTCGAGGTGGGTGATCTCGTCCTACGGCGGGTGCTCTCCAGGGAAGTTTTGCATAAGCTCTCGCCCATAGGGAGGGCCCTTTAGGGTCGCTCGCGTCTCCAGGCCTGGCGCCGCGCGCCTGGAGACGCAGGACGAGATTCCCATCCAGAATGCCTGGAACATCCAGCACCTCCAGAAGTTCTACCCATGAAGCAAGGCCCAGTGCCTGTGAAGGTCTCCGCTCATTACACTCACATAATAATGAGTGGGGTTGTACAAGCCCTGGAGTCTCCGGAGAGCCGCCCTCGAGCCTTGGGGGCTCCTTCCCACGTCCTAGTGGCAGCACTTAGCTCCGCGCTGGTGAGAAGACTAGTCTAGGTGCCGTACGCGGCTGTTCATTTGCTTGGTTTCTGTAGTTTGTTGCCCCCTTTCTTTTAATGGAATTTGGAGTTCTTGCATTTTGGATTGCCAAGTTGGATTTCCCCCTCGTCTTCTCTCTTGGCCGCTGGTCTCGGCCAAGGAGGGGCGGCAGTTGCTCGTTGCTCTTCCTCGCGTGTCTCGCGCGCGGGGGCTGGGTAGGTGTGTGCGTGCGCGTCAGGCCCGCCCTGCGCCCCGAACACACTTCGCCACAACCCTGTCCCCCAGGGCCATGGCTTTTTCTATCCTCACGAGACACCCTCGAACGAGCTTGTGATTTGCGCATCTTCTTAAGTCCGTGTCCCCCCGATTTGCGCACCGGGTACCGTGACGCGATGCACTAAGCCATGACTAGCCCACGCCTGAGGACTCGCGCAAGGAAGAACATGACACCAAACAAAATTTTCCAACAATTCTGCAGCTTCATGATGTCCCCCGAGGCCAGCAACTCCTGAGCCAGCAGCAAGGGGGCCTCACAAGATGATGGAGGGTGCGCCATCGCGAGGCGCGAGACTACTGTGAGTGTATCAAGCTAAGTTATCCTACCGCACCTACCCGGACATGAACATAACAACATACATCAGAACAATAGGCATAACATAGCGCCATAAGTACCATGGTTCATTACACGCCCCAGTAGGGCCCTCTACTTTTATCAAAATGTAGGGAAAGGGAAAGGCTAAATAGAAGTGGCCCACGTGACCACAATAGCTCTTGAGGCCATGCTCTGGAGGCCTCTGGGCTCAGCCCGAGCCTTCCTCCCACTTCATCGGAGCGCGGCGACGAGACGATCCGCCTCGTCCTCGAAGCGAGCCCAGTGACGTGGTGGCTGGTCGTAGCCGCCGCTGCTCGTGCTCTCGCTGGAGGAACAACCGCCGCTGAACAAGATGCGGCCGTCGCTAAGGGCAAGCTCACCCTCAGAGTCATCGCGGCTGTTGTCAAGGCCAAGCTCATCATCGCCGCCGTCATCTTTGGGGCAGCACCCTGCGCGATGGCCGTCCTCCCAAACACCCTCATGAAGAGAGTCGCAATGCCGTCGAACTTGAAGTGGAGAATGCACCTCCCACTGAGGCCGTGCGCGCGGCCAAACGCCTACCAGCCACGGGCCTGGGACACGTTCCTGACGGTGGAAACTTTGACCCCGACCCACGAGGCCTTGCTGCAACAGCCGTCAGCATGCAGCCAGAGGCCACCAGGCCCCGCGACCGGCAGCTCGCCGGTGAAGAAGCGGGGGAGCAGGAGCCAGGTGCCGGTTGGCCTCTTCGACCACACGACAAACTCAAGGAGCACCTCGGCCGAGTGGAAGTGCGGCCGAGGAGGCCGGGCGACCATGGCATGCCTCCCCTCGTCGCATGGGCTGCCTCGCGCTTGGCGGCACCCACCACAAGAAGAAGCACCACCACAGCTGGCTAAGGCGAGCCCGTGCCCCCGAGGAGTCACCGCAGGGGTCGCGGTGTGCTTGCGGGGGCGGCCTCGGCCTCTCTTGAGAGGTGGCGAGTCAGGTCCCGCCTTGGGAGCCTTCCCCTTCTCGGCGGCGGAGAACTTCCTCGTCGGCGCAATAAGAACTACAACAAGGCGGCGAGGCAGAGAGGAGGAAGAAGAAGCAGGCGGCAAGAAGATAGAGATGAGCAAGGGGGCTCTGCCCCTCCCCTCATTTATAGCCGGAAGGAGGCCAACCGCCAGCCTCCACGGTCGCACATAATGATGGTTTTCTATGCATGCAGCAGGGTCTCATCAAGTCGAACGGTTGCCGAGGCAGCATGGTGAAGCGGAGGCACCCCTACCCCATTAATCGCCACGCGTCAGTGATGACCCACAAGTATAGGGGATCTATCGTAGTCCTTTCGATAAGTAAGAGTGTCGAACCCAACGAGGAGCAGAAGGAAATGATAAGCAATTTTCAGTAAGGTATTCTTTGCAAGCACTGAAATTATCGATAAGAAGTAGTTTTGTGATAAGGTAATTTGTAACGGGTAACAAGTAATAGAAGTAAATAAGGTGCATCAAGATGGCCCAATCCTTTTTGTAGCAAAGGACAAGCCTGGAAAAACTATTATATAAAGGAAAGCGCTCCCGAGGACACACGGGAATTATCATCAAGCTAGTTTTCATCATGTTCATATGATTCGCGTTCGGTGCTTTGATAATTTGATATGTGGGTGGACCGGTTCTTGGGTACTGCCCTTCCTTGGACAAGCATCCCACTGATTAACCCCTCTTGCAAGCATCCGCAACTACAAAAGAAGTATTAAGGTAAACCTAACCATAGCATGAAACATATGGATCCAAATCAGCCCCTTACGAAGGAACTGATAAACTAGGGTTTAAGCTTCTGTCACTCTAGCAACCCATCATCTACTTATTACTTCCCAATGCCTTCCCCTAGGCCCAATCAATGGTGAAGTGTCATGTAGTCGATGTTCACATGACACCACTAGAGGAGAGACAACATACATCTTATCAAAATATCGAACGGATACCAAATTCACATGACTACTTATAGCAAGACTTCTCCCATGTCCTCAGGAACAAACGTAACTATTCACAAATCATATTCATGTTCATAATCAGAGGGGTATTAATATGCATAAAGGATCTGAACATATGATCTTCCACCGAATAAACCAACTAGCATCAACTAAAAGGAGTAATCAACACTACTAGTAACCCACAGGTACCAATCTAAGGTTTTGAGACAAAGATTGGATACAAGAGATGAACTAGGGTTTGAGATGAGATGGTGATGGTGAAGATGTTGATAGAGATTGACCCCCTCCTGATGAGAGGATCGATGGTGATGACGATGGTGATGATTTCCCCCTCCCGGAGGGATGTTTCCCTGGCAGAACAGCTCCGCCGGAGCCTTAGATTGGTTCCGCCTCGTGGCGGCGGAGTTTTGTCCCGAGAGCTTGCTTTTGATTTTTTCTCGGACGAAAGACTTCATATAGCAGAAGATGGGCAACGGAGGCCTGCCAGGGGGCCCACGAGACAGGGGGCATGCCCAAGGGGTAGGGCGCGCCCCCACCCTCGTGGCCAGGGTGTGGGACCCCTTTGGTTAATTCTTTCGCCAGTATTTTTTATATATTCCAAAACATGCTCCCGTGAAGTTTCAGGACTTTTGGAGTTGTGCAGAATAGGTCTCTAATATTTGCTCCTTTTCCAGCCCAGAATTCCAGCTGCCGGCATTCTCCCTCTTCATGTAAACCTTGTAAAATAAGAGAGAAAAGGCATAAGTATTGTGACATAATGTGTAATAACAGCCCATAATGCAATACATATTGATATAAAAGCATGATGCAAAGTGGACGTATCAACTCCCCAAGCTTAGACCTCGCTTGTCCTCAAGCGGAAGCCGATAACGAAAAATATGTCCACATGTTTAGAGATAGAGGTGTTGATAAAACAAAATACGGACATGAGGGCATCATGATCATTCTTAGAACAACAACACACACACACACACACACACATATATATATATATATATATCAGGGCTATATTCTGTTACGCGTAACAGAATATTATTCTGTTACCCTTCTTGAACTGATGTGGTGTACAGGTTGGACTGACGAGGTTTTCTACTTGAACCGATCTTCCTGTGTGTACGACGGGCAGAAACAGGGGATGCAACGTGGAGCTTCCAGGCATTCTCCGGCGCGATGCTGCGGGCCATTCGTTGCTCCTCATCGTCGTGCGCTCGTCCCCATCATTGTGCGCTGCTCGTCATTGTCACCGCATCGGCGCCGCCCCGTCGCACGTCGTCCTCGTTCCCGCCTCCATCGAGCCTCGTCGACGAGCTCACGGGCTTCGTCGTGACCCCCCTCTCCGTCTCCGTCGAGCTACGCGTGCCGGGATGGCCGCACAGCACCGCCCCGACCTCCATCATCCTCCTCGGACCATGAACCGCAGTCGTTGACTCCGGCCGTCTCAAGTCGTCCCCGGGCCTTCTCCGCAACGGTAGTGAGCCCCGCATCCTCCCTCTCTCCCCGTGCTCTCCTTTGGTAGTCGTAGATCGTCGCCGACGTGATTGTGCTTCGGCCACGCCCGATGACCCAGATCGCCCCGTTCCCCGCGCTCACAGCACCGTGCCTGCACTCCTCTGGTCGCGCGCTGCGCGCACACCTGCAGCCGCCCCGTCCAGCCCGCACCCTCTGCCCGTCTCGCGTCGCCCCATCGTGCCTGCTCTGACCACACCCGCCTATGCATGCGCGCAACCCCATGCCTTCTGCTGCTGTGTGCGCCTGTGGCCGCCGCTGCCGTGGCCCCTATTGCTTCCGTTGCTACTGCCAGTGCCACAGCCGCTGCTGTTAGACAGAGAATCCTGCTACTTCCTTCTTCAGTTAAGCTAAGTGTCGCTTTATTCAGTTTCGTCAGAATAAGAATGCACCAGGAGTCGTTCTTGTACATGCTCATAGTCTATCTTTTCTGCATGTAGTAGCTAGTGTTGCAGTGTTCGCTCCCGTGGAATGGCGCGGCCATTAGCTCAAACGTGGCCGGTAGACTAGGAATTGGTCGTTGGCGGAGGTGGTGTTTGGTGGCTGACTGAAGCCTACGATTTCTTGTAATCTGGTCAAATTGCGTAATTAAGTTGTGTGATTTTCAATGTTGTTTTGAATTACTGCCATATGTGTAGGTGGACTGCTCCATGTCAAAGCTTGTATTACTGTGCGTTGACATTGGAGCAAGTTTCTTGTACTGGCTGCCTACCCCATACCTTCTGCACTTTGAGTATAAAGGCCGAGCCCTCTGTCACTTTCGTTCCACCAGTTGCAACCAAAAGAAAATCCAGATGGATCCTGAGCTGGGAGAGGTCACAGAGGAGGAGGGGGAAGCCGTCGATGCGAGGGCTGCAGTAGTGGAGCTGAGGAGGAGGAGGAGGAGGAGGCGCAGGCGCAGGCAGATGGCACAACGTGCTGCCGAGGAGGAAGTGGATGCAGAGTTCAACAGACACCTTGCGTGTGAGGTGATGGATACTTGCAACTCCAATGAACTGGAGCTTCTTTTCCCAGAGGGCAGGGGAAGGAACCATGTTCAGATCATCAGTTGGGCTAGGGCGAGAGCAGCCACGGCTCCACATCCATCCACTAGGGCTAAATGGCGTCGTTTCTTTGATCGTTATGATTGAAGTAGTGAATGTTATGTTTTTAAGATTTGTGTTGTGAGGGAGCAGCTGTTTGAATGAATAAATGAATTCAACTGTCTCCCCTCTGAATGTGTTGTTTTATCTGCATATGTTTTGACATGTGCAGTTTTTGAACTGCTGTTTTATCTTAAGTTGAACTGATTTGTGGTCAAAAGTTGCATGGCTTGTATAATTTTTCCTATCTGTTTTGCTCAAGTATAACTGCTTTATTTATATATTTCTTTATATTAGTACTTGAAAAATTCTATAGTTGAACTGATGGGCATCCTTTGTTTTGACTGGTATATTTTCATGTACATAGCTCGGAGAAGGAACTATACGCTGATGATGTTTGTAGAACCCTTTTTTTGGTTTCGAGATTGCTGAACTTACATTCTGTTAATGATAGTACTGAACTTTTTTAGGTTGTCAATTACCAATCAAATTTGTTTGTTGTATAACATTTTTTCTATCTTTTTTAGATGAATTTTGGATCACATTTTTTAACAGTTAAATAATGATATTTCTAGTATTTTTTAGAATTAAAAGATTTTTATCTTTGCTGCACAGTATTTTTTTTACTTGAACCTTATGACTTGTAGTAGTTGAACTTTTTATAATTTTGCTTCTGAAATTTTTATTTACAAATTTCTACGTTTAATTTTCCAAAAAATATATGTATTTCTATTTTTTAGTTCTTACAGTTAAGATGTGTTTGAACTTTTTACATTATTTGTTTTTGAACTTATTTCTTGTGAGGTTTTTTTAAATATTTGCATTTTTTTGTCGTGTGTGATCGGCTAGAATTTTGTAATGGGGCGAAGTACTGTGTTGGGCCATCTGGCTGAGTCGTTGTTTTCTGCCCAGATAGCTCGTCCGCGCGGTTGTGGAGCGCGGCATGCACGTGCGCTATGGGTTTAGTCCCACCTCGCTAGTCGAGGGGGTTCTAGACCAGTTTATAAGTGCAGGCGAGGCACACCAGTCGAACTCCTCTGAAAACTTACCAGAGCGCTTATACACGGCGCTCGCTCTCTCTCTTCACCTGTGGGCCCTGATCGGTGGGCCCTGCGTTGTGCGGACTACTACTTATGATCCTTGGGCGTTAATTTTTTATGATCCTTGGGCGTTAATTTTTTTGTTTGAATCTAGTACTTGACTCCACCAGTAAATTGGACTGATACTTTTTTGTTCTAGTTCTTGTGAGTTTTGTTCTAGGAACGAGCCGTAACATGACTTGCCCCCGCACCGAACCGCACCAAAGGGCATAGTTGTACTGACACATGTTCCTTGTATGGACTTGTCCCCATTATCTATCTTTTTTTAGGGGGGTGTGGGTGCGTGTGGGGGGGGGAACAGAATAACCGCACTGCGCTTGTCAAACGAGCGCACTGCCGCGTTAGCGCGAGGCCGAGCTGGGAAGAGGGGGTCGGTCGTGACCCCCCTCCCCCATCCCAGTGAGGGCGAGCCAGGAATGAGCCATAGCAGGCGACGATGGGGCGTGCCGCGGCGTCGCAGGCGGAGGCGAGTCCGTAACATGACTTGCCCCCATTATCTATCTTAGGGGTGTGTGGGTGCGTGTGGGGGTGAGGGGAAACAGAATAACCGCACTGCCCCTCGGTGCATAGTTGTACTGACACATATTCCTTGTATGGACTTGCCCCCATTATCTATCTTTTTTAGGGGGGTGTGTGGGTGCGTGTGGGGGGAAACAGAATAACCGCACTGCGCCTGTCAAACGAGTGCACTGCCGCATTAGCGCGAGGCCGAGCCTGGGGGAAGGGGGGTCGTGACCCCCCTCCCCCATCCCGGCGAGGCCGAGCTAGGAACGAGCCGTAGCAGGCGACGACGCAGCGTGCCTCGGCGTCGCATGCAGAGGCGAGTCTGTAACATGACTTGCCCCCATTATCTATCTTAGGGGTGTGTGGGTGTGTGTGGGGGTGAGGGGAAACAGAATAACCGCACTGCCCCTCGGTGCATAGTTGTACTGACACATCTTCCTTGTATGGACTTGCCCCCATTATCTATCTTTTTTAGGGGGTGTGTGGGTGCGTGTGGGGGGGAAACAGAATAACCGCACTTCCCCTCAGTGCATAGTTATACTGACACATCCCCCATTATCTATCTTAGGGGTGTGTGGGTGCGTGTGTGGGGGGAACAGAATAACCGCACTGTGCCTGTCAAAGGAGCGCACTACCGCGTTATCGCGAGGCCAAGACGGTGGGGGAGGGGGGTCGGGACCCCCTCCCCCATCCCGGCGAGGCCGAGCCAGGAACGAGCCGTAGCAGGCGACGACACGGCGTGCCGCGGCGTCGCATGCGGAGGCGAGTCCGTAACATGACTTGCTGCCGCACCGTATCGCACCGAGGGGCGTAGTTGTACTGACGCATCATCCTTGTATGGACTTGCTCGCGCATCACAGTGCACCGAGGGGCATAGTATTTGCCCCCGTTATCTTATCTTTATTTTTTTGGGTGAAAAACCATCACCGTTATGAATTATTATTTCATTTGTAATTTTTGATAATTTTTATTGTAATGTTGTGAGTTATTATTTGTACTTTAGCTGTTTGTTTTCTCCCTCTATATTAATTTTTTTATTGTATTTATTTTTTTATTGTTTTTAATTTTTGCTATTATTTTTGGTAACTGCCTAGAGTTAGTGGGCTTCGCCACGGTTCTGGGCTTTAGCCATCGGTTTTCTCCCACTCACCTTTTAACCTCCGCGCTCCCCCGTTCCGCTCCGCTCCCCTCTCCAAATAGATTCCTTCTTCGTTCTCCTCTTATTGCAGAGAAGTTGCTTCTCCTGTTTCGCCGCGGGAGCGTCGGCCGGCGGGTTGAACCCCAGGGGTGGAGGTCTGGGTGCTCTGTTTGCTCCTTTTGGTGTGCGATTGACTTCCCTTGCGTCCTCTTATGTACAGATTTTCCCTCTATTTCTTAGCTCTTGCTCTCTTGCTGTTTCAGGCTGGATTCGCTAGGGTTCCTTTGCTCTTGAACGAGTGGTTGGCGACAGTGATATTTGATTCCGTGGCGGATTTTGTGTTTGCTTGTAAGAGTTTTGCTTTGTATGGCGTGCTTATTTTTCTGAAATAGGTCAGAGCCCTAATTTTTGTTCATGTGTTTTGCAGATCTGGTTCGGCAGATTTTAGGTCTGTAGATCTCAATGGTTACATCATCCAGCCCAGACAAGTTGAATGCAGGTGATTTTTCCCTGTAATTTGGATGATGTTTTAACAGATCTGGTTTTTAGGCTGTATAGGTGTGGTTGTATTGACTTTATAAGTTGTATGTTTTTTGATAGCTGTTAAATTTGCCCTGGAATGTGTGGTGTGTATAGGTTTGGCGGTTGATGTGACCTGCAGACATGTTGTAGTACTGATCACCATTTGTAGTTTGAACTATTGTCCTGGCATTTGAATAGGTTGTAGTAGTCAGTGAAGAACTGGTATGATGGTGAAAGAGTTTTCATTCTTAAGTTTGTTGCGCCAGTGGTGGGTTCATATTGTTTTATTGGGTGCACTTGTAGTGTTCATATAGTTTAACTGAATGCTTGTTCATGTACTTTTTTGCTAATTATGATGTTGTTGCAGATGTTGGAGTGCCGGTGCCTCCTGATTCTGAAAAATTAGAACGCTTTCAAGATCTTGTGAATGTTATTTTTGAGACACCAAATCCGCTAGAAGAACTTGCGGATGTTGTTGGTGTTTCCCTTATATTTGCTCTTTTTTTATCAGCCTTGAATACATTAATATGCTTAGCTACATCAGTTGTTCCTTTTGTTTGTGTCTGATGCTATGCGCTTTATTTATCTTGTCTCTGCAATGTTAATTTTGTTTTGATTTTATACGTGCAGGCTTATGTTTGTTGGTTTATGCAGTTAATGACAGCCATGGTGCTGCTGAGGACATTGCTGATGTTGTCAATGATATAAATGATGGAATGTATTCTCTTAACGTTGATGATGTTGATGGCAGCTTGCAGTTGTCTGTTACTCAGTCATAGAGTGTTGATGGCACTGAGCCTGTTACTCAGGCTGAGGATGTTCCTATGCAGTTACAGCTCGAGGATGAAAGGATAAGAAAGAAGAAGTGTGATTTCCAGAGGAGAAAGGAGTTGGAACAGCGTCAAAAGGCTGCATGTGTTCAACGAAGTGATCGGGATGTTGCTCAAGCTCCTGAAGGCGTAGGTGATGAAGGTGGTGACGCGGCCTTTTCAACTGTTGATGATGGATCTCATGGAAGTGACATGCCGGTGAAGACAAACCTGATGCAAACTCATATGACATAAGTTTTTACTCGTGATGCAGTTAAGGAGAAGAAAGCTGTTTTGAAGAGGAAGATGTCAGATCGAAATCCTGATGGCACACAAAGGCGTAGCCCATGTGTGAAAGCTGGTTCCCAACCTGGTAATAGCAAAGCTGATGGGGATAGTGTTGCTGTGAAGATTGGTCCAAGCAAACTTGGTGGCTCCCCTGTTCGTCGTAGTCCACGGGTTTTGACAAATAAGAAGCCTTCTTCTCCTCCTCTTCGAGAGCGCTCTTTGTTGGAAGAAAATAATAAGCGTAAAGTTCATCCTGCGAAGGTGAACAAAGCTGTGAAGAAGCATGCTCATGTCGAAGCTGAAGATGTTGTATCTGAAGAAGATGATATCGAAGTTGATTCTGAAGATGAATTTGCAATGGTACGTCTTTTGTACCGTATGTGACTGACTAGTTGTAGTTGCAATGATTTAATTGTGTCTGGGCTTTTATGCTGGCCAGGCGAGGCTGGTCATTGTTTGCATCAATCAAGGGTGGTACTGATGTTGTTTCAATAGTTGAACTTGTGCAATCTTTTCTTTTTTCTACTTGCCTTCATATGCTTGTTTTGTTTTCTATATTCATTTATTTAAGGTGTGGCTTCTTTATTTTCATTTACAGCCTGTTAGCGTTATGAGTCCGGTCAAGCCGGTGGGTCGCAATGACGGAAAAGTTGCCTTGGATGAAGGTGACCAACGGAAATTCAGCTTGACTGTGCGATGTTCGTTGGGAGAGGTTGAAGCTTGGGCTAAATTGCTGGAGAGTCGGCATGTGGCTAGGGTTCGTGCAGCTGGTTTTGGTTCTATCTTCAATTGGAGGGTGAAGTCTAACATTTCCCGCCCTCTGATGGGAGTTTTGTACCTGAGGATAGATCCTGATACGATGACTCTTGACATGGGTGAGGCTAATAAGAAGCTTCGCATCACTAGCGATGGTATACAACAATTATTTGGGTTCCCTCGTGGTGGTTGTTCTCCGCCAAGGTCGTCAGAGGATGGATATGACGACGCTCTGATGAAGTTAAGATCGGAGCTTGACATTAGCAGGAACATAGATATCAAGACAAAGGATTTGAGGAATAAGCTCAAGGTGCTCGTCAGGGATCCTAGCAAAGATGACCTTGCTCTGAAAGTGTTCTTCATTATTATGTTTATGAAGGTTGTGTTGCCTGGTGCCGCCCCGTGTGTTTCCAGAGAGGCAGCAATGTTTGAGGGTCTCGTCTTTGAGGACATGGCTAATATGGATTATTGTTAGCTGATGGTTGATGAGCTTAGAAGGGCTGTTGTCAGGTACCAAGATGGTGTTACGATGGGGAAGGCAATCACATGTTGTGCTATAGGGCCTGTACTAATGTACCTTGACTGCCTTATCCGTGGCAAGACTGCGGAGCTTGACATGCGAGTCCCCCGCATATGTTTCATGGATCCTGTCAAGCTTTCTGATCTGGTTGATGCAAATTTGATAAAAAAGGCAATGCAGATCCAAAGACTTGGGTGTTTGGGAAGCTTCCGGTGAGTTTTATTTCTTTTGTGTCTTTGCAGACCTTTTTTTATTTAGGTATAGCTATTTCTGCTGGAGTGAACATGTGTCCCGCAGAGTTACCTATTTAGATTTTGTCATTTCTTAAGCTTTGTGAGGTTTAGGTATGATTTTTAGTACTGTTGTTTCATGTGTGGTTGAACTGAATATCTTTGCTAAACTGTCCTGTTGGTAAATACTAATAAATTGGCACTATCAGCTAAAGATTGATAGTCCTGTTGATTTAAATCTGTTAATATCATGTTTTATTTTTGCCTGTGTGTTGCATTGATTAATTAACTATTTTTCACCTTGCTTGTAGTGGAAAACTCAAGAGGAGGTTTTTTTCCGACAGTATAAACGGCCAGTCCTGGAGATGCCGTCGTCTCAGGTTCCCAAGTCTTCATCTTTGCACGATGAGTTGAGAGGTGGTCGTGGTGTTGAGGGTGCTGGTTATGTTCCCCCTGGCCCTAGTAATGCTAGTACTTCACAGAGGCAGGGTTTTGGTATTGATGTTGCTGTTTCTGCGTTGGAGCGCGCTGAGCATATTTTTAGAATTGTGTGTTCTGAGCTGCAAAAGGTCCCAACGACAGTTGAGCATCTGAGCTGTATCAGTGGTATCCTTCCTGAAGGTCATCAATTTAACGCTGAGGAAGCAGTGGACTATATTGAGATGGAGAGAATTTTAATTGGTGATATGTGTGACGGTGCTGCTGATCTAGTTCAGAGCTCGGTTCGTCTGTTGAACAACATGAAGCATTTCAAAAGTATGCAAGACTCTCGCTGCAAGCCATATGAAGAAAATGCAAAAGTTGTTATCAGCCAGATTGAGCAGGATGTGGCTGCTGCCATCGACAGCAGGGCTGGTGATGGTACCGAGGCTAATGTTCCTGATCATGAAACGAATGATGTTGGCTTGGAGCGCGCTGTTGATGATGTGAGTGAGTCCTCGGTGCTTGCAATTTTTACTATGTTGTTCTGCTGTCAGTATGGTAGTTGAACTTTCTCATCTTCATTTGTTTATTAATTTTTCTTCCATGCAGATTGAGCAGGATGAGGCTGCCGCCACAGACAGCAGGGCTGATGATGGTACTGAGGTTAATGTTTCTGATCACCATACGAACGATGTTGGCTTGGAGCAGCCTGTTGTTGATGTGAGTCAGTGCTTTGTGTTTGTATGCTTTTACTATGTTGTTCTGCTGTCAGTATTGTAGTTGAACTTCCTGATCTCCATCTGTTTATTAATTTTTTGTGTTGATGCAAGAGACCAGTCATAATGTTGACGCTGCTGTTGACCGTGGAGTTAATGATCCATCTACTGATAAATGCAAGGTTATTTTTTGTTTTTAATGTGTTTATTCATATTTCTTGAATTTTCATGCACACCAATGTGGTTTAATTCCCTGTGCTTATTGTTGCTAATAATAGCATTGTTTTTTTGTTTCATTACATACGAAATCAGGGTCCTATTGTTGGCGACGAGCCTTGTGCGCCTGTTGGTGATGTTGCTTTTAATGTTAGCAACAGCAAGATCGATGATGTTTCTGTTAATGCTTCTAAGGTTTTGTTTTTCTGTGCACCTCTCGCTAGTTTATTTTTGATTATTAGTTTTGCTCATATTATTCACTTTTTCTGAATTTTTATTTCTTCAGATGACTGATGTTGAGCGTGAGGCTGTTGTTAGTGGTGGAGATGATGCTCATGGTGTTCCATTGAGTAGTGGGCGCGATGTTGGTGCCAAAGTTGCTGATGAGGATTTTGGTGCTGCTAGCATACTTGATGGCAAACCGTTTGGTGTTGGTATTGCTGGGAATGAAAATCTTTCTGATTTTGAAGATTTCCCGCCTGGAGGGCTTGATTATGGTGATGCATTGCAAGATGCTTCTAGCGTGGAGGAGGTGCCATCCGAGGATGATGATTTACTTCTGTCGATTTCTTTTGGCCCCTTGATGCAGGAGGCGCTCGTGTTGTCCCAGGATTTTCTTTCCACAGACCCTGAAAGCGCAGCGATATTGGTGTCCTCTCAGGATGTGCCTGTGCCATCGTCAAACCCTGAAACTGGAGGCATATTGGTCTCATCGCAGGAACTACCATCGTCGTCAAACACTGATAGTGCAGGTAAGGACTTGTAAATGAGGTGTACTTCTCAATTTTGGCATTTTGGGCATGTTCACTTGTAGTGCTTGAACTTATTATTTTTCTTCTTTTTCTACAAGCAGAAAGTGGAAATGTTGTTAAGGTTGGTATGTTTTTCTTCGCTGTTATGAGGTTGCGCATGAACCGTGCAAAATGGTTAGTTTGGGATTTTGCCCGTACCATTTTTGTCTCCTTCTCTTTCTCTCATATGAGAATGGTTGTTGTTGCAGTAGTTTTAATTCATGTAATCTTTTGTGTTTTTCTAGTCACAAGACGATGTTTCAAAATAAAGAATGTGATGCCAGTGTTGGTTCTATTGCTAAAGCGTTTTTCCCCACTGGCATGCTCAACTCAGACAGTGCTGACGTTGTTTTATATTCTCTACGTTAGAAGTACCGAGACACTGACAAGTTGATAGTTCCTAAATGGGTGACGGTGAGTATTTTGCTTTTGTAGACAGGATGATAACTTGTTTTTGCCAATTTTCTAACTGTTGTTGTTCTTTTTGTACAACAGACCAAGATCCGTGATGGAAATATTGATTCCAATGTGCTAAATTGGTTTACGAGATCGTGCACTGATGGTTTTGACCAAGTATGTGAACTTGTACTTTTTGTACTCATGAACTAGAACTGTCATGTTTTCTTGCAAGTTTGGGAGGTGGTGGAAAGAACTTGAGCAACCTTCTTTTTAGCCCTGCACTTATGAATGATGTGTGCTTCTTTTGTTGAAGCTGAACTTATTGTCGCAAGGAAATTGAACTGATATGTTTGTTGCAATTTTAACTAGAGTAGCATATATTTATTTGTAGTGTTTTTCTTACTCAATTAAAACTTATGATTATCTTATTTTTTGTTTGTACTTCAGAATTTCACTTTTCTTCTATTATTTTATTGTTTGGAGGCTAAATTTTTTGTTTCATTATGTTTTGTTAAATTCATTTTTCCTCTGTGATTTTTTTGTCAGCTTCTCTTCCCTACTTTTGATCCGCCGTCCATTGCGGCTACCATGAAGCCTAGCGAAGTATCTGGGCATTGGTGCTTGATTGTTCTGAATTTGAGGTTCCGTCGTTTTGAGTGTCTTGATTCACTGTGCGATGAAACCTAGAGTGATGCAGTTAGATTCTTAAGGAATATGACAGATAACATAAAGAAGGTTTGGAGGGAGTCTAGCGTAGACAAGGCGAAACCGTTCTCGCCGGCGCATATTGATGGTTTCTCTTGCGAGTTTGTGCGGGTGCCGCAGCAGAAAAACACGTGAGTATCCGTTTTTAATGAGTTTTTGTTAGTTGTTTTTTTGCAGGGAGGGTGGTGTTACTATGTTTTCGGATTTGTGATGTACCCATTTTTTTTCTTTTGTTAACAGGCATGATTGTGGATTCTTTATGCTACAAAGCTGCAAGACCTATCATTGCCGAGAGGATGGTGTGATTGAAATGTTAGATTACAGCCACGAAGACATTCTTGACATTAGGAAGACTTTTCTGTACACCTGCGCAACTAGCAATGTGTTTGATGTTGACTTCCGTGGTTTGTTTGGCATCAAACCCTATGCATGACATTTGTATTTTTTTGCATCTTGTACTTCTTTGATTGGTACTGTCATGATTTATGTATTTGAACTTTACCCTTGATGCGGTCTTTTTTTATTTTTATTTTTGCAGGTGAGTGGCTGGATCTTAATGAGCATGACTACAGGATCTTTGGCAGCCAGTTCTCGGAGCTCGAGCACGTATCTATTGATCTTAGCCAGTGGCATTCTCCAGAAAAGACAAGGTCTGGTGTTCTTAAGGGATGGTTGGGAGCTCTGAAAGGTTCTACGGCTGCTTGTGTAGAGAGCCCCTCTACACCCAAGAATCCCATTGTGGAATTGATAGACAACGATGATGATGCGTTTGACAAGATTGCTGGCATGGGGAGAGTCACCAGGAGCACTGCTACTGCCAGGGTTTATCCCCACTTGCTAGAATAGTGGCCCGTAGAGCTGGTGGTGCTAGGAAGGATCCTGCTTTGGATTCTGGCAATGTTACAAGCACGAAGCGTGCACCCAGAGCTCCTATAAAGTTTTGCTCCCCTGTGCAGCAGCTTCATCCTCATAGATTCCCTCACCTGGACAAGGCTCGCAAGTTGTATAATCTGTTGCTTAGCGATGAAGCATGTGAGAAGTATGCCGAGTGGGTATCTCTCATTACGTTTCCTCTTCTTTTCCTCTTTTTTTTGTAACTGCTAGATAGATATGACCTGAATTATTACTTTTTATACAACTTGAACTGCTATGAATGCATTATCTTGCTTCCCCTGCTTTTTGTTCTTGTCCGTGCTGCAGCAATACATTCTCAATGATACCTCAGCCTGATGATAGCGTAACCAGCTTCACTGGGAAACGCATCTGGGAAGTTTTTGCACCTAGGAAAATAATGGAGGGTGATGTAATGGACTTCCTTATTGATGATTGGAAGAAAGTACCCGATAGAAATGTTGATTTTGCGTCTGGGAAAAGGGTATTGCTGAGTCCATATTTCATCACGGTAACCAATCAGATCATTTGTTTCTCTTAGACAAGAACGCCTTTTTTGTTTTACAAGTTTTGATAATACCTTGCTTTGTTTATCCTTTTCCCCTATCTATTTCTTTTTTTGGCTTTTTTGCAGGTTGTGCTTGACTGTACGTTTTACGGCGATGAAAATAAAGAGTTTAATGTGAAGAGTGCGGCCAGAGATTTCAAGAGCTATGTTAAAGATAATGAAGACTTGCTCAGTGCCGACCTTGTGAGATCTACTAGCTGATTTTTGGTTTTATTTGTTTGTTGTCATGCTAGTTTTTATTTTGAATATTTAACATCTCTTTTTTCGTCATCTGTTTTAGATCATGATGCCTCTATTCAAGCCTATGGTTTTACCAACGGATAAGAAAGTGAACCACTTTTCCTTATATGTCATGAATCGGTACCGAAGTAGCGTCGACATCCTTGACTCTTTACCTTATCCGAATAATCATCGTCCTTCAAAGAACACCTATCATAAAGACTGCGAGAAGATTGTGAGTGACATTTATTATTTGTACTGGATTAATTTTTCTGCATCTTTGTTTCTGCTTTTTCTTAGATCTGAAAATGTGTGGTTTCTTATCTTTTCTTACAGATCTCTAGGATGGTCCAAGTAATGAAGGATGTGTATGGTGATGCTCAGTACAATGCGAGCAAGCATCCCAAATGGGAGCTTTTTGCAAAGAAACCAACGTTTGTGAAGGTTCCACTTCAAGGGGCGAATGAATGTGGCCATTATACTCTGAAGTATGCAGGATCCTATGATGGTGAAAAGATCGTTGGGAACATTCAAGATAAAGATGTGGGTTCTAGTTGAGCTTTTCACTTTTCCATGTTTGCCTGATTGTGTATTCTTCTTTTTAATGTGTCATGATTTTTGATAATTTGTTTCATTGTTTTGCAGCCTCGTATTGTTGATTGGAAGGCCGAGGATCTGTATAGAGTTGTGTTCAACCAGAATAACCAGCTTCTGGTGACGGAGCTTCCCATGGAGTTTCAGCCTTTGGCTCCTGGTGCATAGAAGAAATGGTCATCATTCGCGTAGTGAAATGGATAGTTATGTGATATATCTCTTGAAAGCATTGTAAGCTTTGATTGTAGTGTTTGGATGTCTTTGATTTTTGATAGTTGTGTGATATATCACTTGTGTATGTTTCATTGGGAATTCATTCTAGTTAAGTTCTATTTTTTCTACTGAAGTCTTGTAAACTAGTTGAACTAAAAACACGTCTTCCCAAGTTCATTACGAGTTGTTGCTGGAAAAGTGAGATTTATCATTTATTTTCATCTGTCCCAACCTAGGTTGGACCTTTATAGTTTCTGTACCCTCTTTTCCTATACTTATAGTATAGTTATGTTAGTACTGAATTGTAATGTCGTTTAGCGTAAGGCTTTTAAAATTTGGTGTCATGATGGCACTTGTGGATCTAGCGTGAGTGGAGTGACGCTTCCTTGTTATGTAGAACTGATTTCATATAATGTAGTAGAACTGAAGTTTTTTGTGATTGAAATTATTTACGACCAAGTAGCTATGTCATCTCTAGCCAGATTTTATTCAAGTATAAGAAATTTAGCATGATTTGAGAGGCAAATTTTTTTTTGAACTTCTTGAATTGTAGTAGTTGAACTTCATAGTAAAATTTAAATAGTGGTTTAAATTAGCTACATTTAAATATGTGTCCGGGGGGACCTATTTTCTAGGCTGTGGTTCTTCTCAAGGCAATGTTTTGTATGATCATAGTACTTGCCTTACAGACTAAGTTGTACTGACATTTCAGTTGTACTATTAGTGTTATTCTTGAGTGTGTCAATGTTTTATGGAATGTGAACTGAAGCTTCCCATTCCTTTTCATATTTTGTAGAATGAATATACCGTTTTGTTCAAGTGTACCAGAACTCTCAGTCCTAGCATGCTAGTGGCTTGGAAATATGTACTGATTGTTCTTTGCTTTTCCTGTTGCAGTACTTAGTAAATTTCTAACTACTATTAGCACGATGCTTTTAGTAGTCCTCGGCTGAAACTTAGCCTTTTTAGTGTTCTTCTGAAACTAAAAACTGATTTTCTTAGTGTGATAGTACTACCGTAAATGTCTAAGCTGCACTGAGTGTCCAATTCTACTATTTTGCTGTTGTCCTTAGTTAGTCTGCCATTGTTTTTGTTTTTTTTGTGAAAATATCTGTGTATGATTTTTTGTTTCTGCATGACTAGTTTCAACTTCAACCTACTTCAACTTCAAATGATGGATGAACAAAAATAGGAAGCTAGCAAACTTGTTGACTGACATAAGCAAACGATGTACATGATAGAAATAGGCAAACTTGTTCAAACCCTGACACACATAACATAAGGTAGCTGGTTCAACATAACGAAAGAAAACTAAAAATCTGAAACAACAATATTAAGGACAGGAAGAAGTGCGAGCAACACGAATGCAGACTTTCATGCATCCTCATCCCGCGAAGTTGCAATGGTAGTAGGGGTCAGCTTCCTGCTCTTCTGAAATATCCCAACCTGTCACGATGTTATCGATTGTCTTCCATGACTTGTACGTGGCGTACGCCTCTATTCCTGCGTACGTGATGAGGTTGTCTGGCAGCGGGCTGGTCCCCCACTTTTTGTGTTCTCCCTTGTCCATCTTCTTCTTCATGTTGGTGTAGAATGGGTGGATGACGCCGACTGCAACATCGGCCAAGGAGTCGAAGTATTTGCTGGTGTGTCGATCTTTCCACTTGCGCTGCATGTCGATGAAGTTGTTGGGGTTGATCTCCAAACCAGACTTGTCCAGCATTCGCTTGTCGCCTCCAATGCTGAAACCGACAAATGTGTACAATTTCTCCTCCTGCAGGAACTGTTTGAGGTGCTTGGGCCTGCAAGGGGGGAGACACACATTGAAGGTTAGTGTTCTTTTTTGAAGATTTAATTCTTCTATTTTTTGGTTTTGAAAGTGATAATCCATGAGGCAGATGCTTATATAGTATAAGTCATGGATGAATGTAGTCCAGAAACTAGTACACAAAGTCCTGAAATTAAATTCAACTACACCATGTTATTTTTCTTTTTTGCTGTCTTCAGTGCTTCACCAAATTCAAGAATCATTTTAACAGATTCAATGATATATGTGCTGCTTGATTCAAGTTTAGTTTTCTTTTTGGTTGAATAAAAGACCTATACCAGCGCTTGATACATCTTTGAGCGTCAGCTCTATATCAAGTTCAGAAATTAATTTGAGAAACATGTGCATCAAGATATGGACCTATACCACTTCACCAAACATCTTTTAATACATCAATTCTATAAACTATACTAGTGCATCAAGATCAGAATCTATGCTAGCACATCAAGTTCATAAATTAATTTGGTGCATCAAGTTCAGTATTCTATAAACATTTTTTTCAGATGCTAATCTGGTGAAAGAATCCACTTCACGGTTTCAGAATTGCATGTAAGTTGAGAAACATGTACTCGTGCATACACTTCACAAAGTATAGTAGTTCATCTAGTTGGGGAAACTAGTTTAATGAAGTTTTTACTGAGTAGTACTAGTACAACAGATGAATGAACAGTAGTATGGGTTACCATTTTGTGGTTGCTGCAATGTGGTAAACCAAGCAGAGTTCCTCGACGCACAACTACAGGACTGCCACCATCTGTGGAGGTTCCTCATCGCTGGTGAACTCCACATCAACTCCGATGAAGCTCGGATACAAGCCGCCGCCCTTCATCCTGAGCCTGCTCATCACCTCATCGGCCTTGTCTGGTTCACTGGTGCAGACGATCTCCAGCGTCTCTTTGCCGTGGAGCTCAACCCCTGTGAGGGTTCTCGTGTACTCGTGCTTCTCGCCGGGGACGTGAACGTCGACGAGGTCGCTGCTCTTGCCTGACGGCTCTCCATGATGACACTTGGCGGATGGTTCCTCCGCCATCGCCTTCCTGCGGCGACTGTGGGCTTGGGAGAGAGAAGTTTGTTGTTTGTGTGTAGTGGAGATTGAAGTGACAATGGTGGTTTCTGGGAATGAGGCAGAGATGGAAGACAATGGGGTATTTTGCAGTGCGTCGACGGGGATGTGTGGGAGGCGGTTCGTCAGGGGCGTGGGTGTGGTGGTCGTGGGGGTGCCCGTTTGCAGTCCCTTGTGGCAACCGCTCAGTGGGTGGCGCGGGTGGTGGCCTGGAAGAAGCAACCGTCCAATTCAAATGGTTTTACTACTGCACTGACTTGTCTTGTCAAGCTGTACTTATGACCTGCTAAATCCCACTTGCACGTCTCAGGGGTGGTGATGACGGCATTTTGGACTGTTTAGGTGACGTATGCTTTGTGATGTTTTCCCTGAGGATGTTAAGTATTTTGTTTTTCCACTGAAGTCTTATAGACTAGTTTATCTGAAGATATTTTTCAGTGCCCTGGGAGTTGTTGCTCAAAACTGGTACTTATTTTATTTTCATCTGTACTTACCTAAGTTAGGCCTTTATAGTTTTTGTATTCTCATTTTAGTGCACTTATGGTTTAGTGCTATGTGAACTGAAATGTAATTTCATACAGCGTGCGGTTTTGAAATTTGGTGTCGTAGTAGTGTGAGTGGCCTGACTGATCCTGCTTTTTTGGTACTTACGTCATATGTATGACTGAACTGATTTTTTTTTGTTTTTTCGGTGTTTTGTGGGGATTGAAATTGTTTTACGACCAGACCGTTCGTTGAGGTGTGTACATAATTTATATAAATTAGAAAGTTAGCAGAATTGACAAATAAATTCTATTTGAACTTCTTTTATTTTAGTAGTTGAACTTGTGAGATTTTATATAAATTAGAAATTTAGCATAATTGACAAATAAATTCTATTTTGAACTTTTTGCATTTTAGTAGTTGAACTTGTCAGATTTTATGTAAATAAGAAATTTAGCATAATTGACAAACATTATATGTTTGAACTTTTTGCATTTTAGTAGTTGAACTTGTTAGATTTTATGTAATAAGAAATTTAGCATAATTGACAAACATTATATTATTGAACTTTTTGCATTTTAGTAGTTTGAACTTGAAAGTAATATTTAATTCAGTTTTTTAAATTATGTGCATTTAACAGATAGGCTATTAAGTTCTCTTTTTTTAGAGGTTCATTGTTTTTGTATCATATTTTCTCCCTTTATTTATCATCCGTGGTGCAGAGCTAAAATTATTTTTATTTTTATTTTTCGTATTCAAAGTTATTTCCTGTGAACTAGTATTTGAATTTATATATTTTCAGTTTCGAACATTTTTCTTGTAGTTTATATTTCTTTGCCTCGTCCTGTGGTTGGTTTAACTGGGCTTATTTGGTGTGGTGTTTGTAAACGATGTAGACCATTGGGCCGTTTTCCGGCCCAGATAGCTCGTCCGTGCGACTGTGCAGTGCGGCGTGCGCATGCGCTCTGGGTTTAGTCCCACCTCGCTAGTCGAGGGAGCTCCGAACCTGTTTATAAGCGTAGCCGAGGCTCACTGGTCGAACTCCTCTGAATACTTACCTAAGCGCTTATACACGACGCTCTCTCTCTTGACCTGTGGGCCCTGATCGGTGGGCCCTGCGTTGTGCGGATTACTAGGGATTCACCTATGGGCTCGAGTTCAAGTATCTAGCGGCGTCAGGGCCTGCGCCTGACCTTGGGCGGTCAGTTTTTTTGTTTTTTGTTTGTTTGAATCTAGTACTTGACTCCAGCAGTAACTTGGACTGAAACTTTTTGTTCTAGCTCTTGTCAGTTTTGTGTAAGTGTAATTTTAAGATGTACTTGCGTGTAGACTAAGTTGTACTGATAGTCCATTCATAGTAGCGCTTACGGACGGATGCTTCTATGTACTTTTTATTGTAGTAAGTATGTAATGTCCGATCAAGTGTACTAGTACTGTGATTCTTAATCTGCAAGCGACCAACATAAGTGTGTGCTGATGCTTCTTAACTTTTTCTGTTTGTAGTACTTGTTAATTATCTAGCAGCTACATATGAATGAGAACACTACATGGAGTACTAAGAATTTTTGCTTCAACTTTTGAAGCGTTGTTAAGCAACTCAAATTGTGCTGATTGTTCTCAACGTTATGTTTTCTATACAATACAAAATCGAAACTAGACATAGAGCAACGTTGTGTTATTAGTTGCATCATAACTAGTACTTTAGAGCAGCCACAAAGTTCTATTCAGAAGCTACTTTTGAATTTGAAATGATGTATTAACACCATACGAAGCTACCAAACTTATATAATGAGATAAGCAAAACATTGTACTTGATGACATAAATAAACTAGTTCAACCATGACAAGCACGACATAATCATAATGGTTCAACCCAACAAGAGCAAACTACTAGTTTGAAACAACAAGATAAAAGACAAGCACAAGCGAAAGTAAAACAAAGGCAGGCTCTGATGTATCTTCATCCCGCATAGGGGCAATAGGGGTGGTCGTAGAATTTCGCAGCCTCCCGCTCTTTTGCAAATTCCGAACCATCTGCGATGTAGTCGATCATGCTCCATGCCTTGTATGTGGCGTATGCATCTACTCCTGCGTACTCGATGAGGTTGTCTGGCAGCGGGCTGGTCCCCCACAGTTTGTAGTCTTCCTGCGTGTTGATGTTCTTCTTCATGCCTTTGTAGAATGGGTGGATGACGCTGGCTGCAACATCAGTCAAGGAGTTGTACTCTTTTCCGGTGTATGGTACTCTCCACTTGCGCTGAATGCCGATGAACTTGTCGGGGTTGATCTCCAAACCGGACAACTTCAGCTTCTCTTTGTCGCTTTCAATGCTGAAACTGGCAAATGTGAACAACTTCTTATGCTGCAGCAACTCGTTCAGGCGCTTGGGCCTGCAAGGGGAGAGACATTTTTGAAAATCAGCATTACTTTTGATGTTTGAATTATTCATTTTTGTTTTGTTGTACAAGCGATGAATCCATTAAGTAGATGTTTATGTAGCATAAATAATGGATGAATGTACTTCATAAATTAGTAAACAAAGTTCTGAAATTAAATTAAGTACATCATGTTATTCTTCTTTTTTGGATTATATATAGTTTCAGTCAATGTTGTATGTTCTGCTTTGGTACTAGTTTAGTTTACTTTTGTTGAATAGGATAACACATAAACAGTGCTTCACCAAGTCCTTAGTTTTGTTCTTATGAGAATAACATTAGATCAAGTTCAGAAAATACTTCACTACATCAAGTTCAGAAACATCTTTTTAATACATTGAGTACATAAACTGCACTATTGGATCAAGTTCAGAAACTAGACTAGTCAGTCAACTTCAGAAATTAATCTTCCGCAAGATTTTCCAAATAGTAATCCGATGCATCAGGTTCAAAAATACATTTATAGTGTAACTACTTGAGAAAATGCATTAGTGCATCCACTTTTCACAAGCCACACTAGTACATCTAGTTGGGAAACAAGTCTGATGAAATTTTCAGGATATAGTACTAATAAAACAGATAAACCAAACAGGGCAAATGAGTAGGATGGCTCACCATTTTGTGGCCGCTGCGATGTGGTACACCAAGCAGAGGTCGTCGACACACAACTATAGGACTGCTGCCATCTGGGGAGGTTCATCTTCGTTGGTGTAGTGCACACCAACACCGATGATCCTACGAAGCATGCCGCCAGCCTTCCTCCAGAGCCTGGAGATCACCTCGTCGGCCTTGTCTGGTTCGCTGGTGCAGATGATCTGTAGCATCTCCTTGCCGTGGAGCTCAACCTCTCTAAGGGTTTTGGTGTACTCGCGCTTCTCGCCGGGGACGTGAACGTTGATGAGGTTGCTGCTCTTGTCCGACGGCTCGTCTTGATGACGCTTGGTGGACGGTTCCTCCGCCATCGCCCTCCTCCGGCGGCTGTGGGCTTGTGAGAGAGAAGTTTGTGGTTTGTGTGCAGGGGAGATGGAAGGGCAATGGTTGTTTGTGGGGATGATGGAGAGATGGAAGAGAATGGGGTTTTTTGCAGTGCGTCGACGGGGATTTGTGGGAGGCGGTTCGTCGGGGGCGTGGGTGTAGTCGGTGTAGTGGCGTTGGGTCGCCGTTTGCAGTCCCTTGTGGCAACCGCTCAATGGGTGGCGCGGGTGGTGGCCTGGAAGAAGTAACCATCCAAGTCTAATGGTTTTTACTGCTGCACTTACTAGTCTTGTCAAGCTGTACTTATGACCTGCTAAATCCAACTTGCAGGTCTCAAGGGTGGTGATGACGGCATTTTACTGTCGCACTGATTCGTCTTGTCAAGCTGTACTTATTGGCTGCTTATCCCACTTGCATATGTCAGGGTTGGTGATGATGGAGGTCTGTAGTCCTCTACTGTGGTACTTGGACTGGTGATTGAAGTGTAATTGAACTTACCAAATACCAATGAGACTATGTGTGATGCTAATGTTTTTTAAAATAATTTTTGTATTTTTTAAAGGATTGATTATATCAAGATAATCTCTGAGTATTTTTTACAGATAAATTAGATTTTCATCAATACAGAATGTATTATATTCGCATTTTTGTTTGAGGTAATTATTTTTATGTACTGATGGTCTTTCTGAATTGGGACTGGCAGAAGCAGACATAGCTTTGTTTTTTTCAAAACGATGTTTTTTTGAGGTGTTCATGGGTGTGTTTGTTTTACTCTGCCTTTGTACTGACGACTGGTTGACAGTAGTGTTTTTCGTCAGCACAAATGTATTTATGACTGCATTCAAAAGGATTATCAAATGTTTTACATAATAATGTGACTGCTCCAGCGGGCACAAATCACAAATTATATCAGTACTGATGTGTACTCTGTCTTTGTACTGACGACTGAGAACTATCAGTACTGATATACTATAGGAGTTTAAATTTTCCTTGACATATTTTTGCTGATGAGTTACTGGTCGGCAGTAGTGTTTGCATCAGGTAAATCCAGATAATTTTTTTTCAAACGTATTTGTGACTGCATTCAAAAGGATCATCAATTGGTTTACATAATAATGTCACTGGTCCAGCAGGCACAAATCACAAATTATATCTTAACTATAGTACTGATCGAGAAATCGACGATAAAGCTAAATAAGTTTTGGTAACGATAGTGTTTCTGAAATATTTCCTCATTGTGTGCCGAGGCAACTGAGACCACTATGTATTGTTCAGTTGTTCAGCCTTGAGCTTCTCCTAACTGGCCCCGAATGTTGTGCCTTGCCGGCACCCTTTCCTGGTTGAGCCTTGGCAACTTCATCGTTAGTTTCAGTTTCCTCGTCCCCGACAGTGTCATCTTCATTGTCTTCGTCTAATTGGTCGTCATTCTTGTCAAACTCTTCTTCTTCATCGTCTTCATTTGATTTTTTAGAACTCTGCACCTTGCCCTGTGTTTGTTCAGCGACAATGACCTCCTTGCCCACTTTGCACGTGCGGACATTATGCCCGTCAGTTCCGCCACCCTTGCGGCAAGTGTAGTTGTTACGTGTGTTGTCTCCATTGGTAGAAACCTGGGTGGCTCCAATCTGTCCTTGCCCACTTTACACGTGCAGACATTATGCCCGTCAGTTCCGCCACCCTTGCGGCAAGTGTAGCTGTTACGTGTGTTGTCTCCATTGGTAGAAACCTGGGTGGCTCCAATCTGCTTGTGCTTGTTGGCAGTGCCATCTATGCGTAGTGGGCATGTGCGGTAGTTATGGTTGCTCACGACGTTGCAGAATCTGCATGCCCTTATCCCGAGAGGTTTGCCGTCCGGGCCAAATTCCACACGCTTGATGGGGCGTGGCGGCTTTTTGGCTGCTACTTTCGCTGCCTGCGTCTTGCTCTTCCTCCCCTTTGTGTTTGAGAACATGGGTGGTTTAATCACTCTTTCATGATGCTGCTGGTAGGATGTGTTGTTGTCATGTCGTTCGCCTACAGCACCATCAAGCTCATGATCTCGCATGTGAGCTTGTTGGTGATCTTGAGTGTGCACATGGGCAAGCTCTGGTTGTTGCTGCTCCTCTTCCTTGTTGTCGAACGGGTCAACAGCTCCCATATGATTCATCTCGGATAACATTGTAGCAATATCCTTCTCAATGGCATCATTTTCCGCCACACCTCCATTTTCAGTAGAATGCATGGCGTCAAGTTCTTGTTAAAGTTTGTCCATGACGACCCGCGACCTCGCCATTTGCTCTTGGCTTCTCAAACTTTTTCTGTGCACCCTCATGTTGAGCGTCAGCAGTGAGCTTTCAATGCAGTATTGGGATGCCTTGTTTGACGCTATTGTCCTCAAGTTATTTCTGTCGAATGTTGGCTGGATGTTCGGGCGTTTGGTGTATCTCCTGAGGATATATTTTCTGGAACGCTGGGAGCCTTAATTGTCTGCATCATGCACAAGACATGCACACAGAAAAGACCTGTATTTTGTTTTCGGAAGAGGTGCATGTTTTTTGTCATTTCATTCGAACAAAAACTTTGCAAATAAAGTAGTACAGTATGTAACATTTTTTTGCAGTCCTCACCTGTGTGGTCCCATAGCCTGCACTCGCACTCATATGTTTCTCCCACAGGGTCTGCAACCACCTGGAACGCATGCTGAGACCATGCAGACAGTTTTTGCGGGTTGTTGTAGAGCACGAGGTACTTTGTGGGCTCTTCCCTCTCTGTCGTCGTGAAGAGTGTGCTCAGTTTTAGCCTTTTTTATCTCGCTGTACACAGCTCGCGAGTAAGCCTTTGCCATCTGGGTGTCAAACCCATAGAAGGTCAGTGTGTTTTGTTCCTTTTGCACATGCAAGAATGATGACCAAATTGTTAGTTTTCTCATAGCAAAAACTTGTCTAACTAATAAAGTTTTACTTTAGTAAGCATGTTTTTTGTCTCACGATAGGTGATAGAGCTATACCCTGTTACCCATTGTCTCTTGGTTCTCTGTCTGCCTCCTGGTTTTGACGCAGGAGTTTACCTGGCTGACAAACCGGTGTAGGTTTTGTCTCTCACTTACAAAGTTTTTCTTGACTACATAGTTCATGCTCTCACTTCGCTGTGTGGATGTCATTTTGGCGCAGAAAATTTCTTTGAAGTAGGGTGATATCCATTTCTCACGCTCGTTCCACATAGCCAGCATCGTGGCATCATTAGGGAGGTCGTACCTATCGATGAGTCCTTTCCAGGCATCCTCAAACTCAGTTGGCATGAGGGGCCTATTGAGGATTGATGTGAATTCTTCTTTCAAGTCTTCGTGCAGGTAGTACAGGTATGCGAGGTGTTCCCTGTACTTCTTCATAATGTGCCAGCGGCACATCTTGTGTACTGTGTTCTTGAAATATTTTGGTATCGCCAAAGCCATTGCTGGGCACTGGTCTGGTAATGAGAAAAAAGATGTGGAGTGGTCAGCATATGTTGGTGCATATATACAAATAGAACTGACACAACATTTTTTAACGTGTTATTTTCCTTTTAGTTTTTTGGGGGAAGGGGGTGGTGGTGGTGGTTGGGGGTGGTTTTCACGGTTGTACCTGTGAGGATGCATGTAGGAGCCTTCCCTCTCATGCACCTTAAAACGTCTTGAACAGCCATCTGAATGATTCTGCATCCTCATCTCTTATCAGGGCGAAACCAAAGAATGTAGTCTGAAAGTGGTTGTTAGTACCGACAAACACCCCAAGTGGCATATGGTACTTGTTGGTCTTATATGTGGTGTCAAATGTTACACAGTCACCGAAGTCCTGATAGGCCCCTCGGCAGCTTGCATTCGCCCAGAATATGTTCTTAACTCTGTCGGACTCATCGAGTTGCATGTCACAGAAGAATTCCCTGTTTATAGCTTTCATCTCCCTAAAGAAGTTGACAGTCTTTAGGACATCGTCCACATCATCCATCCTTGAATTCTTTGCTTTCCTGGATATTAAAAGTGAATAGTCATTCAAAAATGCATGTTGAACTGGCGTCAGGTCATGCGTTGCATAATATGTTTGTACTGACAGAGGAAAAAAGACATAGGCGGTTTATGGGAGGAGAACAAGTTTGTACTTACAGGTTAATCAGGTCTTTGGCATTCATTTTGAGGAAGTAGCTACCAGGGTCATCACCGCCCAGTATGCTCATGATTTGTGCGTGTTCAATGCCTTTGAACTGTAGGTACTTGACGTACTACAAGATTGTTTTGTCAAAGTTTTTGTGGGAGTGCAAGAAGACAAGCATTTGTGGAGTGAGCTATAGCCTGTGGTTGTGTTCCCAGACTATCTCTTTTACGACAAGTGTTCCATCCTTTTCAATATTCAGCCTCATTTTAGCCCCGCAGTTAGTCCTGGCTGTCGTTTTGTTCCACTGTCTATTTGCTTCAGACACCTTCGAATGATAGACTCCATAGCACGTGCAATAAAGGTAGGCTCTGGTCTTAAACTTGGAGCCTTCCCTGACAGCAAAACCCCCATGCTTCGCATAGAGGTTGTAGAAGTTCTTTGCTTCTTCAAAAGTTTCAAAGCGCATCTCTAGCCTTGGCAGAACATAAGCTTCAATGTTAGGTGGTTGCACGCAACAGTGAGCAAACAAAAACGCAGTTATGAAAATGTTAGATGGGGTGGTCACAGTACCATGGTATGAACTGTGCTTGTATGGTTTTTTTCTATATGGATACTTACATGTGTATAGCTCTGTGCTGCCTCCGGTGTTTGCTGTTCATCCTGGTGTATGGGCGCGGGTGGTGTCACCCTTGGCACATGCAGCAATGCATATCTTGGAGGGAGCAATGTTAACGAAGATCTTCGTCTCTCATTGTACGGCCGTCTCCCCTCAGATTCATTGTGAGGTTGCTCCTGTCTATATGGCTCATATCTTGTACTTTGGAACCTGCTATAGCGGCCAAAATTTCTGTCTCTTTGGCCTGGTCTTCCCGTCGCAACCGCTTTTGCGGCACGGATGATTGATGTTGACGGAGCGACTGGTGGAAGCCTTGTTGCAACCCATCCACGGTTTCCTATCCTTGTCTTTCTGCATGCGCTAGGGAAGGAAAACATTTGTTGTTGGGGATATTGTTGGCCTTGTTGCAACCCACGAGTGACAAAGCTTGTATTCCCAAATATTGGTGCTTGCTGCATAGAAGAACATGTCCATGCTTCTGATGATTCCGGTGTATCTGGAAATCTGCTTGTATTGTTGAAGTATCCAAGTGGTATTTCTGGTGTTACCCAACCAGGTGGTGCCCCATATCTGCTTGGCTCATCAAACGCTCGCTGTGTGCGCCGCCTTGCTCGCTTCTGCAATGACATTCAACAGTTTTGGGATCAATCTTTTCTGCATTTTTCTCGTATACGTGCTGTGGGTAACATGTCATGCACTGAAGGCATTGTACAAGTTGAACTTGCATCGATGGTTGTTGAACTTCAGAGATGTATGGATATGCATATATATAAAACTGATGCATGTCTTCTCTTTTGTTCATCTATAACTTATGGAAGAACACTAGAAGTACTCCTAGTTTATGTATCATTGAACTTACTATGTAGCATGTGTATATTTGTTTCAACAACATTCTTTCACTAGTTCGAACTGACGCAACTACACGTCATGCACTATTAGAAATAACATGATACAACTTGCAGTGGCAGCTGAACCTTATATAAAGCCTAGTAGCTCCTTGGACTGATGCATAAGTTTATGTTTTTTGGTTTTGAACTGAAGCTATCATATTAGAGGTAGTGATAGTAACCTCGACATCCAAATTGTGCATCAAGTGGCAGGTGTGTAATGAACTGATCAGGCATTTGCAATGTACTATCAGGTTCTTTCATAGCAGGACTGATGAACTGATGTACTGACACAAACGTGGGAAGCAGACATTACCTCCAGTTGACTGACTTCTTCTTCTTCTTCCTCTCGTGGTCGGCGTACTGGCATGTTCTTGTGAGCCGGCACCATTGATGCAACTCCTGCTTGTGGTGGACGTCTGGCGAAGAGGTCTGGGGAGGCAGCGTCTTGCGGGGATCACTGCCCCGGAGAAGGAGCCCCGGCGACGGAGGGAGGCAGGAGGCGGCGGATCACGGCCCCGTCGTTGGATCCACCGATGGAGGGAGGCAGGAGACGGCGGATCACGGCCCCGTCGTTGGATCCATCGACCGAGGGGGGAAGGAGACGGCGGATCACGGCCCCGTCGTTGGATCCGGCGACGGCGGATCACGACCCCGTCGATGGATCCGGCGACGGAAGGAGGCAAGAGACGGCGGATCATGGCCCCGACAATGAATCCAGCGACGGACGGAGGCAGGAGACGGTGGCGGATCCGTCGCCGGCTAGTCACGGCGCCGCGGGCTCCCTCGCTCCGGCTGCCGCCGTCGCTCGCTCACCCACGACGGCTGCCTCTGGCGGAAGAAGGCGGGTTTGGTTTGGTTCGGGCTGGGTCGGGGGGATTGTACGGTAATCGGCGCGTCGCGCCTAGGGCGGGGGGGGGGGGGGTAACAGAATATTATTCTGTTACTAGTAACAGAATAGTCCAGCCCTATATATATGTATTGTCATATGGTTTCTTATGCTAAAGCAACAATTCATTCACAATTTCAAGTATGAATTAGAAACTTCATTGAAAACTAACAAACTACAATATCAGTTATTGAAGCAATTGCAATTTATCATAACATCGAAAAGAGTCAATATAAGAGCTTTTCACCAAGTCCACATACTCAACTTTCATTTAGTCTTCCACAATTGCTAACACTCACGCAATATTTATGGGTATGAAGTTTTAATCAAACACAAAGAAAGATAGGGGCTTATAGTTTTGCCTCCCAACCTTTTACCTCAAGGGTAATGTTGTTGGAAATATGCCCTAGAGGCAATAATAAAATGGTTATTATTATATTTCTTTGTTCATGATAATTGTCTATTGTTCATGCTATAATTGTGTTATCCAGAAATCATAATACATGTGTGAATACATAGACCACAACACGTCCCTAGTGAGCCTCTAGTTGACTAGCTCGTTGATCAAAAGATTGTAACGCCCGGATAATTTGGCTACAGTAAAACTCTCCTAATGATGCCATGACATCTGCGATTACTATTACTAATCTCGGGATAATTCGAAACCGTTTCAAATTTAAATCCTAAATAAGTCAAACGACAAAAGTTTTCAAATATTAAAATAAAATGTTCGGGCTATGTCTATTATTGCATCGGTAATTATCGTAAAGAAAACACATTTTTATAAAATGCCTAAATGACTTAAAATGAATTAAAACAGAAAGAAAATAATAAAAGAAAGAAAATACAAAGGAGAAAACAAAAAAAAGAAGAAAAGAAAAGCAAGCACCCGCCCCCCGGGCCAGCCGACCCAACTGGCCGGCCCATTCGGCCACCGGCCCAACTGGGCATAGGTCCAGCCGGCCACTCCCTCCCCTTATCCCCCCACCCCCAGCGAAACCCTAACCGTAATCCACCACTTCCCCCACTCCCTCGTCACTCCCTCTCACCCGATCCAGATCGGATCGGGCCGGCCCCCAACACCCGTCGACCGTCGCCGCCTTCCCCCCCCCACCGGCGCTTGACCCCCCCGGATCCCGACCACCGCCGCCCCGTCGCTCGTCCTCACCCCCTCCTCGCCGGACGCCGTGGACGCGCGCCGTCCCGCCGCTGCCCATCGCCAGACCTCGCCGTCCTCCTCCTCTACGTCGCCGGACCTCATCGCCCCGCCGCACGTCGTCCCCGTCACCCTCCTCGAGCTTGAGCCCGCTGCCCTGTCCCTACACTTCCCGGTGAGGCCCCCGGCCTCTCCTTCTCTCCTAGTCCCTGTTGCCCGCTCCGGCCGCTCGTCCCTCGCACAATCACGCCCGGCTCGCCTCTGGTCTCCGGAGCCCCTGGCTTCACCGCGCCTCCCACTACTCGTCGTACCAGTGCCTCGCAGCCACTGGCGGTCGCCCTACTGCTGCGTCTGGAGCTCTGCTCGGGCGTGCACCCATGCCTGTCGCGCCCCTGCTAGACCTCGTCCCCTCACCGACTCTGCTCCATCCCGCGACCCCACCCCGTCTCGTCTGCTCCGGCCGGCCGCGCCCCCTTGGCCGCGCGCGCCTACGCGTGCCCGTCCCCGTGCCGTGCTGCTCCGGCGCCCCGCCGTGGCCGGCCCCCTGGTAGCGTGGGCGTGCGCCCAGCGCCCGCACGCCCGTACCTCCCAGCGCCCGCAACCCGCATCGCCCCTGTGCCTATGACAAAGGGGGCCCGCCCCCAGAACGTTAAAAAAAGTATATAAAAATAAATAAAACAATAATTAAAGTAAAAATAAATTTAATTAATTAATTAATTAACTAAATTAATTAATTAATTAATTAAACTTAATTAATTAATCTAATTAACCTATTAGCTTAATTAAACAGTAATTAGTTTAACTAAACCCTAATTAACCTAACAGAGTATGACAGGTGGGTCCCACTGGACCCACGCATCAGTTGACCTAGTCAACCCCTGTTGACTGGTGACGTCAGCATGACATCATGCTGATGTCATAAATCCAAATTTCGAATTAAATTAAATAATTAATTAAATTCCAGAGATTAGTAAAATCTTTAGAAAATCATATCTTTTAATCCGTAACTCGGATTAAAATACTTTCTACATGAAAGTTGCTCAGAACGACGAGATGAATTTGAATACGCAGCCCGTTTATCCGCCACGCATCCCTAGCATAGCGAACACACAACTTTCCCCCTCTGTTTCATCTGTGCGAAAACGCGAAACACCGGGGATACTTTCCCGGATGTTTCCCCCCTTCACCGGTAACACCTCATACCGCGATAGGGCACCCCTAGCACCGCTACTTGTCATGTCATGCATCGCTATGCATCTCTTTGCTTAAATATTTATTGTTTCTTCCCCCTCTTCTCTCGCTAGACACCGAGACCGACGCCGCTGCTACAAAGTACGACTACGGAGTTGATGATCCCTCTCTCTTGCCAGAGCAACCAGGCAAGCCCCCCCCTCCTTTGATCACCAGATATCGCCTACTCTCCTCTATACTGCTTGCATTAGAGTAGTGTAGCATGTTACTGTTTTCGTTATTCCTATCCTGATGCATAGCATGTCCTTGCTACTACTGTTGATACCTTTACCTGCAATCCTACTTGCTTAGTATAGGATGCTAGTATTTCCATCTGTGGCCCTACATTCTTGTCCGTCTGCTGTGCTATACTATCGGGCCGTGATCACTCGGGAGGTGATCATGGGTATATACTATTTACTTTATACATGATACATGTGGTGATTAAAGACGGGTCGGCTCGTAGGAGCACCCGCGAGTGGATCTTTGAGGCGGAGCGACAGGGCAGGTTCCGACCACCTAGGAGAGAGGTGGGCCTGGCCCTGGTCGGCGTTCGCAGATACTTAACACGTTTAACGAGATCTTGGTATTTGATATGAGTCTGGCTACTGGCCTATACGCACTAACCATCTACGCGGGGACAATTATGGGCACTCGACGTTGTGGTATCAGCCGAAGCCTTCATGACGTCAGCAACAGAGTGGCGCGCGCCGGATTGGACTGGAACGCCACTAGGCTAGGTCTGCTTCCGGCCGCCCACGCAATGTGCAGGTGTGCTAAGGGCGATGGGCCCAGACCCCTGGGCGCTTAGGTTTAGACCGGCGTGCTGACCTCTCTGTTGGTCTAGGTGGAGCTGCGACGTGTTGATCTTCCGAGGCCGGGCATGACCCAGGAAAGTGTGTCCGGCCAAATGGGATCGAGCGTGTTGGGTTATGTGGTGCACCCCTGCAGGGAAGTTAATCTATTCGAATAGTCGTGATCTTCGGTAACAGGACGATTTGGAGTTGTACCTTGACCTTATGACAACTAGAACCGGATACTTAATAAAACACACCCTTCCAAGTGCCAGATACAACCGGTGGTCGCTCTCTCACAGGGCGACGAGGGGAGGATCATCGGTTAGGATTATGCTATACGATGCTACTTGGAGGACTTCAGTCTACTCTCTTCTACATGTTGCAAGACGGAGGCTGCCAGAAGCGTAGTCTTCGAAAGGACTAGCTATCCCCCCCTTATTCCGGCTTTCTGCAGTTCCGACCACATATGTTACCCTTACTCCATTTGATACCCATGCATATGTAGTGTAGCTCCTTGCTTGCGAGTACTTTGGATGAGTACTCACGGTTGCTTTCTCCCTCTTTCCCCCTATCCCTTCTACCTGGTTGTCGCAACCAGATGTTGGAGCCCAGGAGCCAGACGCCACCGTCGACGACGACTCCTACTACACCGGAGGTGCCTACTACTACGTGATGCCCGCTGACGACGACCAGGAGTAGTTAGGAGGATCCCAGGCAGGAGGCCTGCACCTCTTTCGATCTGTATCCCAGTTTGTGCTAGCCTTCTTAAGGCAAACTTGTTTAACTTATGTCTGTACTCAGATATTGTTGCTTCCGCTGACTCGTCTATGATCAAGCTCTTGTATTCGAGCCCTCGAGGCCCCTGGCTTGTAATATGATGCTTGTATGACTTATTTTATTTGTAGAGTTGTGTTGTGATATCTTCCCGTGAGTCCCTGATCTTGATCGTACACGTTTGCGTGTATGATTAGTGTATGATTGAATCGGGGGCGTCACAAAGATAGTTATGGTTTCCTGACTATGGACATTGGGGATATCATTGATAACGGGATCACATCATTAGGAGAATGATGTGATGGACAAGACCCAATCCTAAGCTTAGCTCAAAGATCGTGTAGTTCGTTTGTTGTAGCTTTTCTGAATGTCAAGTACCATTTCCTTAGACCATGAGATTGTGCAACTCCCGGATACCGTAGGAGTGCCTTGGGTGTGCCAAACATCACAACGTAACTGGGTGACTATAAAGGTACATTACAGGTATCTCCGAAAGTGTCTGTTGGGTTGGCACGAATCGAGACTGGGATTTGTCACTCCGTATGACGGAGAGGTATCTCTGGGACCACTCAATAATGCATCATCATAATGAGATCAATGTGATCAAGTGGTTGATCACGGAATCATGCATTACGGTACGAGTAAAGTGACTTGCCGGTAACAAGACTGAACAAGGTATTGGGATACCGACGATCGAGTCTCGGGCAAGTAACATACCAATTGACAAAGGGAATTGTATACGGATTGATTGAGTCCTCGACATCGTGGTTCATCCGATGAGATTATTGTGGAGCATGTGGGAGCCAACATGGGTATCCAGATCCTGCTGTTGGTTATTGACCGGAGAGTCGTCTCGGTCATGTCTGCATGTCTCCCGAACCCGTAGGGTCTACACACTTAAGGTTCGGTGAGACTAGGGTTGTTAGGAAGACTTGTATGTGATTACCGAATGTTGTTCGGAGTCCCGGATGAGATCTCGGATGTCACGAGGAGTTCCGGAATGGTCCGTAGGTAAAGATTTATATATGGGAAGTTGTCATACGGTCGCCGGAAAGGTTCGGGGGCATATCGGTATTGTACCGGGGTCATCGGAGGGGTTCCGGGGGTCCACCGGGAGGGGCCACCTCTTCTGGAGGGCCTTATGGGCTGTATGGAGAAGGGAACCAGCCCAAGTGGGCAGGGGCGCCACACCCCCCTAGGGCCCATGCGCCTAGGGTTGGGGGAAACCCTAAGGGGGGGGGCGCCCCCTTGCTTGGGGGGCAAGCCCCCCTCCCCTTGGCCGCCACCCCCCCTCTAGATGTCATGTAGAGGGGGCCGGCCCCCTTCCCCCTTCCCCTATAAATATAGGGGTGAGGGGAGGGCTGCATACAACATCCAAGGCGCAGCCCCTCCCCTCCCCAACACCTCTCCTCCTCCATAAGAGCTTGGCGAAGCCCTGCCGGAGTACTGCAGCTTCATCACCACCACGCCGTCGTGCTGCTATTGGAGCCCTCTTCGTCAACCTCTCCCTCCTCCTTGCTGGATCAAGGCACGGGAGACGTCCTCGCTCCGTACGTGTGTTGAACGCGGAGGTGCCATCCGTTCGGCACTAGGATCTTCGGTGATTTGGATCATGTCGAGTACGACTCCATCAACCCCGTTCTCTTGAACGCTTCCGCTCATGATCTACAAGGGTATGTAGATGCACTCCTCTCTCCCTTGTTGCTAGATGACTCCATAGATTGATCTTGGTGATGCATAGAAAATTTTAAAATTCTGCTACGTTCCCCAACAGTGGCATCATGAGCTAGGTCTATGCGTAGTTGCTATGCACGAGTAGAACACAAAGTAGTTGTGGGCGTCGATATTGTCAATTTGCTTGCCGTTACTAGTCTCATCTTGATTCGGTGGCATCGTGGGATGAAGCGGCCCAGACCAACCTTACACGTACGCTTACGTGAGACCGGTTCCACCGACTGACATCCACTAGTTGCATAAGGTGGATGGCGGGTGTCTGTCTCTCCCACTTTAGTCGGATCAGATTCGATGAACAGGGTCCTTATGAAGGGTAAATAGAAATTGGAAATTCACGTTGTGGTTTTGGCGTAGGTAAGAAACGTTCTTGCTAGAAACCTATAGCAGCCACGTAAAAACTTGCAACAACAATTAGAGGGAGTCTGACTTGTTTTTGCAGCAAGTGTTTTGTGATGTGATATGGCCAAAGGATGTGATGAATGATATATGTGATGTATGAGATGATCATGTTCTTGTAATAGGAATCACGACTTGCATGTCGATGAGTATGACAACCGGTAGGAGCCATAGGAGTTGTATTTATTTATTTATGACCTGCATGTCAACATAAACGTCATGTAATTACTTTACTTTATTGCTAAAGAGTTAGCCATAGTAGTAGAAGTAATAGATGACGAGACAACTTCAAGAAGACACGATGATGGAGATCATGATGATGGAGATCATGGTGTCATGCCGGTGACAACGATGATCATGGAGCCCCGAAGATGGAGATCAAAGGAGCAAATGATATTGGCCATATCATGTCACTATTTGATTGCATGTGATGTTTATCATGTTTTACATCTTATTTGCTTAGAACGATGGTAGCTTAAATAAGATGATCCCTCGTAAAAAAATTTCAAGAAAGTGTTCCCCCTAACTGTGCACAGCAAAGGTTCGTTGTTTCGAAGCACCACGTGATGATCGGGTGTGATAGATTCTAACGTTCGAATACAACGGGTGTAAGCCAGATTTACACACGCAATACACTTAGGTTGACTTGACGAGCCTAGCATGTACAAACATGGCCTCGGAACACAGAAGACCAAAAGGTCGAGCATGAGTCGTATAGAAGATACGATCAACATGAAGATGTTCACCGATGTTGACTAGTCCGTCTCACGTGACGATCGGACACGGCCTAGTTAACTCGGATCATGTTATACTTAGATGACTAGAGGGATGTCTATCTGAGTGGGAGTTCATTGAATAATTTGATTAGATGAACTTAATTATCATGAACTTAGTCTAAAATCTTTACAATATGTCTTGTAGATCAAATGGCCCACGTTTTCCTCAACTTCAACACGTTCCTAGAGAAAACCAAGCTGAAAGACGATGGCAGCAACTATACGGACTTGGTCCGGAACCTGAGGATCATCCTCATAGCTGCCAAGAAAGATTATGTCCTAGAAGCACCGCTAGGTGACGCACCCGTCCCATAGAACCAAGACGTTATGAACGCTTGGCAGACACGTGCTGATGATTACTCCCTCGTTCAGTGCGGCATGCTTTACAGCTTAGAACCAGGGCTCCAAAAGCGTTTTGAGAGACACGGAGCATATGAGATGTTCGAAGAGCTGAAAATGGTTTTTCAAGCTCATGCCCGGGTCGAGAGATATGAAGTCTCCGACAAGTTCTTCAGCTGTAAGATGGAGGAAAATAGTTCTGTCAGTGAGCACATACTCAAAATGTCTGGGTTGCATAACCGCTTGACTCAGCTGGGAGTTAATCTCCCGGATGATGCGGTCATTGACAGAATCCTTCAGTCGCTTCCACCGAGCTACAAGAGCTTTGTGATGAACTTCAATATGCAGAGGATGGAAAAGACCATTGCTGAGGTATATTCAATGCTGAAATCAGCAGAGGTAGAAGTCAAAAAGGTGAATAAAACCACTAAGTTCAAGAAAGGCAAGGGTAAGAAGAACTTCAAGAAGGACGGCAAGGGAGTTGCCGCGCCCGGTAAGCAAGCTGCCGAGAAGAAGCCAAAGAATGGACCCAAGCCCGAGACTGAGTGCTTTTATTGCAAGGGAAGTGGTCACTGGAAGCGGAACTGCCCCAAATACTTAGCGGACTAGAAGGCCGGCATCACGAAAGGTATATGTGATATACATGTAATTGATGTGTACCTTACCAGTACTCGTAGTAGCTCCTGGGTATTTGATACCGGTGCGGTTGCTCACATTTGTAACTCAAAGCAGGAGCTGCGGAATAAGCGGAGACTGGCGAAGGATGAGGTGATGATGCGCGTCGGGAATGGTTCCAAGGTCGAGGTGATCGCCGTCGGCACGCTACCTCTACATTTACCTATGGGATTAGTTTTAAACCTCAATAATTGTTATTTAGTGCCGGCTTTGAGCATGAACATTGTATCAGGATCTCGTTTAATACGAGATGGCTACTCATTTAAATTCGAGAATAATGGTTGTTCTATTTATATGAGAGATACGTTTTATGGTCATGCTCCGATGGTGAATGGTTTATTCTTAATGAATCTCGAGCGTAATGCGACACATATTCATAGTGTGAATACCAAAAGATGTAAGGTTGATAATGATAGTCCCACATACTTGTGGCACTGCCGCCTTGGTAACATAGGTGTCAAACACATGAAGAAGCTCCATGTAGATGGACTTTTAGAGTCTCTTGATTACGAATCATTTGACACGTGCGAACCATGCCTCATGGGTAAAATGACCAAGACTCTGTTCTCAGGAACAATGGAGCGAGCAACCAACTTATTGGAAATCATACATACTGATGTGTGCGGTCCAATGAGTGTTGAGGCTTGCGGTGGCTATCATTATGTTCTCACCCTCACTGATGACTTGAGTAGATATGGGTATGTCTAATTAATGAAACACAAGTCTGAGACCTTTGAAAAGTTCAAGGAATTTCAGAGTGAGGTTGAGAATCAACGTGACAGGAAAATCAAGTTCTTGCGATCAGATCGTGGGGGAGAATACCTGAGTCACGAATTTGGCACACACTTAAGAAAATGTGGAATAGTTTCACAACTCACGCCGCCTGGAACACCTCAGCGTAATGGTGTGTCCGAATGTCGTAATCGCACTCTATTAGATATGGTGCGATCTATGATGTCTCTTACCGATTTACCGCTATCATTTTGGGGCTATGCTTTAGAGACTACCGCATTCACTTTAAATAGGGCTCCGTCGAAATCCGTTGAGATGACACCGTATGAATTATGGTTTGGGAAGAAACCTAAGCTGTCGTTTCTAAAAGTTTGGGGATGCGATGCTTATGTCAAGAAACTTCAACCTGAAAAGCTCGAACCCAAATCGGAAAAATGCGTCTTCATAGGATACCCTAAAGAAACTGTTGGGTATACCTTCTACCTCAGATCCGAAGGCAAGATCTTCGTTGCCAAGAATGGTTCCTTCCTAGAGAAAGAGTTTCTCTCGAAAGAAATAAGTGGGAGGAAGGTAGAACTTGATGAAGTATTACCTCTTGAACCGGTAAGTGGCGTAGCTCAAGAAAATGTTCCTGAGGTGCCTGCACCGACTAGAGAGGAAGTTGATGATGATGATCATGAAACTTCAGATCAAGTTGCTACTGAACTTCGTAGGTCCACAAGGACACGTTCCGCACCAAAGTGGTACGGCAACCCTGTCTTGGAAATCATGTTGTTAGACAACGGTGAACCTTCGAACTATGAAGAAGCGATGGCGGGCCCGGATTTCGACAAATGGCTGGAAGCCATGAAATCCGAGATAGGATCCATGTATGAAAACGAAGTATGGGCTTTGACTGACTTGCCCATTGATCGGCGAGCCATAGAAAATAAATGGATCTTTAAGAAGAAGACAGGCGCGGATGGTAATGTGACCATCTATAAAGCTCGGCTTGTCGCTAAGGGTTATCGACAAGTTCAAGGGGTCGACTACGATGAGACTTTCTCACCCGTAGCAAAGCTGAAGTCCGTCCGAATCATGTTAGCAATTGTCGCATTCTATGATTATGAGATATGGCAAATGGACGTCAAAACGGCATTCCTTAATGGTTTCCTTAAGGAAGAATTGTATATGATGCGGCCGGAAGGTTTTGTCGATCCTAAGAATGCTGACAAGGTGTGCAAGCTCCAACGCTCGATTTATGGGCTGGTGCAACCATCTCGGAGTTGGAACATTCATTTTGATGAGATGATCAAAGCGTTTGGGTTTATGCAGACTTATGGAGAAGCCTGCATTTACAAGAAAGTGAGTGGGAGCTCTGTAGCATTTCTCATATTGTATGTGGATGACATACTGTTGATGGGTAATGATATAGAATTCTTGGAAAGCATAAAGGCCTACTTGAACAAGTGTTTTTCAATGAAGGACCTTGGAGAAGCTGCTTATATATTAGGCATCAAGATCTATAGAGATAGATCGAGACGCCTCATTGGTCTTTCACAGAGTACGTACCTTGATAAGATATTGAAGAAGTTCAAAATGGATCAGTCAAAGAAGGGGTTCTTGCCTGTATTGCAAGGTACGAGATTGAGCACAGCTCAATGCCCGACCACGGCAGAAGATAGAGAAAAGATGAGTGTCGTCCCCTATGCCTCGTCCATAGGGTCTATCATGTATGCTATGCTGTGTACCAGACCTGATGTAAACCTTGCCGTAAGTTTGGTAGGAAGGTACCAAAGTAATCCCGGCATGGAACACTGGACATCGGTCAAGAATATCCTGAAGTACCTGAAAAGGAACAAGGAAATGTTTCTCGTTTATGGAGGTGACGAAGAGCTCGTCGTAAAGGGTTACGTCAATGCTAGCTTCGACACAGATCTGGATGACTCTAAGTCACAAACCGGATACGTGTATATTTTGAATGGTGGGGCAGTAAGTTGGTGCAGTTGCAAGCAAAGCGTTGTGGCGGGATCTACATGTGAAGCGAAGTACATGGCAGCCTCGGAGGTAGCACAAGAAGCAGTTTGGGTGAAGGAGTTCATTACGGACCTAGGAGTCATACCCAATGTCTCGGGCCCGATGACTCTCTTCTGTGACAACACTGGAGCTATTGCCCTTGCCAAGGAGCCCAGGTTTCACAGGAAGACCAGGCATATCAAGCGTCGCTTCAACTCCATTCGTGAAAGTGTTCAAAATGGAGACATAGAGATTTGTAAAGTACATACGGACCTGAATGTAGCAGATCCGTTGACTAAACCTCTCCCTAGTGCAAGTGGGAGACTGTTGGAAATATGCCCTAGAGGCAATAATAAAATGGTTATTATTATATTTCTTTGTTCATGATAATTGTCTATTGTTCATGCTATAATTGTGTTATCCGGAAATCGTAATACATGTGTGAAATACATAGACCACAACACGTCCCTAGTGAGCCTCTAGTTGACTAGCTCGTTGATCAAAAGATAGTCATGGTTTCCTGACTATGGACATTGGATGTCATTGATAACGGGATCACATCATTAGGAGAATGATGTGATGGACAAGAACCAATCCTAAGCTTAGCTCAAAGACCGTGTAGTTCGTTTGCTGTAGCTTTTCTGAATGTCAAGTATCATTTCCTTAGACCGTGAGATTGTGCAACTCCCGGATACCGTAGGAGTGCCATGGGTGTGCCAAATGTCACAACGTAACTGAGTGACTATAAAGGTACATTACAGGTATCTCCGAAAGTGTCTGTTGGGTTGGCACAAATCGAGACTAAGATTTGTCACTCCGTATGACGGAGAGGTATCTCTGGGCCCACTCGGTAATGCATCATCATAATGAGCTCAATGTGATCAAGTGGTTGATCACGGGATCATGCATTATGGTACGAGTAAAGTGACTTGCCGGTAACAAGACTGAACAAGGTATTGGGATACCGACGATTGAGTCTCGGGCAAGTAACGTACCGATTGACAAAGGGAATTGTATACGGATTGATTGAATCCTCGACATCGTGGTTCATCCGATGAGATCATTGTGGAGCATGTGGGAGCCAACATGGGTATCCAGATCCCGCTGTTGGTTATTGACCGGAGAGTCGTCTCGGTCATGTCTGCATGTCTCCCGAACCCGTAGGGTCTACACACTTAAGGTTCGGTGACGCTAGGGTTGTTAGGAAGACTTGTATGTGATTACCGAATGTTGTTCCGAGTCCCGGATGAGATCCCGGACGTCACGAGGAGTTCCGGAATGGTCCGGAGGTAAAGATTTATATATGGGAAGTTGTCATACGGTCGCCGAAAAGGTTCGGGGGCATATCGGTATTGTACCAGGGCCACCTGAGGGGTTCCGGGGGTCCACCGGGAGGGGCCACTTCTTCCGGAGGGCCTTATGGGCTGTATGGAGAAGGGAACCAGCCCAAGTGGGCTGGGGCACCACACCCCCCTAGGGCCCATGCGCCTAGGGTTGGGGAAAACCCTAAGGGGGCGCCCCCTTGCTTGGGGGGCAAGCCCCCCTCCCTTGGCCGCCCCCCCTCTAGATCTCATATAGAGGGGGCCGACCCCCTTCCCCCTTCCCCTATAAATAGAGGGGTGAGGGGAGGGCTGCATACAACATCCAAGGCGCAGCCCCTCCCCTCCCCAACACCTCTCCTCCTCCATAAGAGCTTGGCGAAGCCCTGCCGGAGTACTGCAGCTTCATCACCACCACGTCGTCGTGCTGCTGTTGGAGCCCTCTTCCTCAACCTCTCCCTCCTCCTTGCTGGATCAAGGCGCGGGAGACGTCCTCGCTCCGTACGTGTGTTGAACGTGGAGGTGCCGTCCATTCGGCGCTAGGATCTTCAATGATTTGGATCACGTCGAGTACGACTCCATCAACCCCGTTCTCTTGAACGCTTCCGCTCGTGACCTACAAGGGTATGTAGATGCACTTGTGGCGACCCGACCTGAATGGATCAAGTCTACTGTGCTCGGGTGTCATCCCTGGATCAGTAATGCTAACACCACACAGTACATCGAAGGATTTATAGCAGAGTGGCAATCACACACTTATTACATCGTTGTCTCAAAGAGAACTTATTACAATAAATATGGCTTAAGGCCATCTAGTGTCGATAACAGCGGAAGACTTGGAAGATAAATGGGTCCATCAACTCCAACGGCATCACTGAGTATAGAACCACGACCTAAAAGCACCTTACTCGTCGTCTGAAAAGTCTGCAACATGAGAAGTTGCAGCCCGAAAACGGGTCAGCACATGGAATATGCTGGCAAAGTAACACATAGAGAGTAATGGAATGAAACAGCTATACTATAGGCATATATGGCTGGTGGAAAGCTCTATGGTTACAGTTTTTGCGTAAAGCCAGTTTTTCCCTACTACAAAGGAATAAATTTATTTAACTATCATGGTGGTTGTGAAACATCGAGAATGGTTGACAGCATTCCGATCCCAATTAAGTGAACAATTAAAACCCAACGACATTAATTAGAAGTAACATGATGAGATTCACATGATATTCAAGTACTAGATACTCAAGATGTCCATGACCGGGGACACGGCTAATCATGATTAGTTTGTACACTCTGCAGAGGTTTGCGCACTTTTCCCCACAAGACTCGATCGCCTCCATTTGGTTTCTCGCACTACAGGGTGTTTGAGAAGACGGATGACCGAGACATAGTCTTTCAGAAGCGCTAGCACCTTACGATCGGGTAGACCGGTACACCTACATCCCCTACATCTGCTAGTCCACCACTGTAAGAGTTCGCACAACTTAGTCAACTATGCCAGAGCCCATAATGGCTTGTGGCTGCACACGGAAGTTTCTAGGATGAAAGATCTTATGATCCCTTTGAGCCTGGGTGGCGGTCCAAAATAAAAACAGGCAAGTCCTGATAGACATCAGGTGCCTCAATCCACCCAGATGTGTATTTAAGTTGCCACCTTAGATAAACCATTAATTAACAATACTCACATCTGTCATGGATATCACTCACCCAATCCACGTCTACTAGCATAGCATGGCATAAAAGCAAACGTAGAAGTAACTCCCAAAGGTTTCATAATAAACAGGTAATAGGTACTACCTCATCTACTTCCCATCCCACAATTTAATTAGATCCTAATCATGCAATGTGTGAGGATTGATCTAATGCAATTAAACATGGGTTGTAGAAAAGGTATGATCAAAGTGTTACTTGCCTTGCTGATGATCCGCGAGACCTAGGGAATCGAAGTAACAAGCGGCGCAATCCGGGTGATCTATCGCAGACAAACAACAAGCATGCAATGAGTACTCATCTAATGCATAGGTAAAACTTGAACAAGAGAACGAACCAGAAAGTTCAACTTAAGAACTCCGGTTGCAAAGAAAGAACGAATCGAACAAAGAAACGGAAAACAAACGGCGGAAGAAAATAACTAGGTTCTAGCAAGTTGAAACTAGGTCAAATTTTACCGGGGCAAAAACTTGTTTAAGTTGATTAGACGGAACGGCGGTTTCGAAACGAAACTCCAGGCGTTTGAATCACCTGATTCCGATAAACGAGCGAGAAGAAAGACTAGAACGAAGATCGGATCTGAGATCACGATCGCGGAATAAATCCGATGAAAAAGAAAACGAAGAACGGTTAAACGAACGGACGTCGTTAACCGGGAACAATTGGTGATCACGTTCGTTGGGACGAACGGTCCGATAGAAGAACGAAAACCGATCTAGGGTTTTCGGAAAAGAAACCGAAGAAGAAACGGAAAACCGATCTAGGGTTTCAGAAGAAAAACCGAAACAAAAACCGGAAGAAAAAAGAAAAGAATCGGAGAGAAAATGGAACAGTTCTTTTAGGAAAAAAAACCGGACCGGGGAAGAAAAAGAAAGGCGCGGCTACCTCGGGAGGCGGGCTCCGGGCGGCGGCGGCTACTAGGCGGCGGCGGCTAAGGGCGGCGGCGGCTTGGGGCTGCGCGCTGCAGCTTGCTGCGGCTTAGGAGGAGAGAGGCTTGGGTTTTTTATGTGAGGAGAGGGGGGGTAGAGGGGTATTTATATTGGTGAGGGGAGGGGGTTTCTTGGGGTAGGGGACAAGAAATAGAGTAGGAATAGGAAAGAAAAAGAGGAAACGGAGTAGGGCTAAAGTCCTGCTAGGACTCTAAAAGGGGCGGCGGCGGCGGCTACTAGGCGGCGGCGGCTAAGGGCGGCGGCGGCTTGGGGCTGCGCGCTGCTGCTTGCTGCGGCTTAGGAGGAGAGAGGCTTGGGTTTTTGATGTGAGGAGAGGGGGGGGTAGAGGGGTATTTATATTGGTGAGGGGAGGGGGTTTCTTGGGGTAGGGGACAAGAAATAGAGTAGGAATAGGAAAGAAAAAGAGGAAACGGAGTAGGACTAAAGTCCTGCTAGGACTCCAAAAGGGGCGGCGGCGGCGGCCTCCTGGCGCCTGGCGCGCGCGGCGCGGGCGATGGCCTGGCCGGCCGGCTGCTGGCTGGGCCTTGCCCCAGGGCGCTGCAAGATTTTATTTTTTTATTCGATTCGCGCGCAGAAAAACACAGAAAAGAAAATCTAAAGGAACTCAAAAAAATCTAAAGTAAATTTTCCCCGACTCCTAAAAATGAGTCAAACAAAATGAACTTTTCTCCGGGCCTAAAATGCAATTTTCGAAAACGCGCATTTTTCCCTATCCAAAAGAAATGCAAATAAACTCCGGCAAACCAAAATTTGACTTATTCATTAAATCTTCATTTTTCCTAAATTTGGGAAAGTCATATTATTCCCTCTCTTATATTTTTTTAATATCAGAAAAATAATTGAAGATGAAATAAATAAATCAAATGATCCTCTTTTCAAATTTGAGAAAACTCTCAAATATGAAAATAACGAAATCTCCAACTCTCTCCGAAGGTCCTTGAGTTGCGTGAAATTTCTAGGATCGACCAAAATGCAAGAAAATATGATATGCATGATGATCTATGTATAACATTCCAAATTGAAAATTTGGGATGTTACAAACCTACCCCCCTTAAGATGAATCTCGCCGTCGAGATTCGGGTTGGCTAGAAAATAGGTGAGGGTGGTCCTTGAGCAAATCTTCTTCTCTTTCCCAGGTGGCTTCATCCTCTGAGTGGTGGTTCCACTGAACTTTGTAAAATTTGATAACCTTGCTGTGAGTAACTCTGCTGGCATAATCGAGAATCTTGACTGGCTTCTCCTCATACGTTAAGTCGTCTTTCAACTGAATGGCTTCGAGTGGCACGGTATCTCTTAGCGGTACCTCCGCCATCTCGGCATGACATTTCTTCAGCTGAGAAACATGGAATACGTCATGAACTCCTGACAGTCCCTCTGGTAATTCCAACTTATAAGCGACTTCTCCCATACGTTGCAAGATCTTATACGGTCCAACGAAACGTGGTGCTAATTTTCCCTTAACTCCAAAGCGCTTAACTCCTCGAAGTGGGGATACTCGAAGATAAACTCTGTCTCCGGTTTCGTAAACTGTCTCCTTGCGTTTAGAGTCTGCGTAGCTCTTCTGCCTGGACTGGGCTACCTTGAGCCTATCGCGAATCAACTTAACTTTCCGTTCAGACTCCTTAATCAAATCTGGTCCAAAGAATTGACGGTCTCCAACTTCGTCCCATGACAACGGTGTCCTGCACCTCCTTCTGTATAAAGCTTCGAAAGGTGCCATCTTCAAACTAGTTTGATAGCTATTGTTGTAGGAAAACTCCGCATACGGCAAGTTAGAGTCCCAGCTGGATCCATAATCTAGTGCACAAGCTCTCAGCATATCTTCCAAAATCTGATTGACTCTCTTGGTCTGTCCATCTGTCTGCGGATGAAAAGCTGTGCTGAACTCTAATCTGGTTCCTAAAGTCTCATGCAACTGATTCCAAAACTTTGAGGTAAATTGGGTTCCTCTATCTGATACGATACTCCTCGGAACTCCATGCAAACAAATGATCCTAGTCATGTATATCTTTGCCAACTTAGCACTGGTGTAAGTGGTCTTAACTGGAATAAAATGTGCTACCTTTGTCAAACGGTCAACTACTACCCATATCGAGTCATAGCCTGCTTTCGTCCTGGGTAGTCCTGTGATAAAATCCATGCCTATCTTATCCCACTTCCATTCGGGTATCGGCAATGGCTGTAACAATCCTGCTGGCTTCTGATGCTCTGCCTTTACTCTCTGGCATACGTCACAAACTGCTACATATGCTGCAATATCCTTCTTCATTCCGGTCCACCAGAATGTTTCCTTTAAATGTAAATACATCTTGGTATTCCCTGGGTGAATCGAGTACGGTGAATCATGTGCCTCTTGCAAAATCAACTTCCTGATCTCCGGGTCATTGGGCACATAAACACGGTCCTCAAACCATAGGGTATCGTGTTCATCCTCACGAAATCCCTTTGCTTTTCCTTCGCTCAATTTCTCTTTTATAGTAGCAATCTCCTTGTCAGATTTCTGGGCTTCTCTGATTTTATCCATCAATGTTGACTGAATCTCCAATGCTGCTACATAGCCTCTCGGAACTATTTCCAAGCATAGCTCACGAAGGTTTTCTGCTAACTCCTTGGGTATTTTCCCCGTCATTAGAGTATTGACATGGCTCTTACAGCTCAACGCGTCAGCTACTACATTAGCTTTTCCGGGATGGTAATGCAATCTCATGTCATAATCCTTGATGAGCTCCAACCATCTCCTTTGTCTGAGGTTCAACTCCTTCTGCGTGAAAATGTACTTCAAACTCTTGTGGTCCGTGTACACCTCACAATGATTTCCAATGAGGAAATGTCTCCACGTTTCCAGTGCATGCGCTACAGCTGCTAACTCCAAATCATGCATGGCATAATTCAACTCATGAGGCTTCAGTTGTCATGAAGCATATGAAACAACTCTTCCTTCCTGCATAAGCACTGCTCCAAGTCCTCGACATGAAGCGTCGCAATACACCTCATAATCCTTGGTGAGTTCCAACCATCTCCTTTTTTTGAGGTTCAACTCCTTCCTATCTTGCGGAGCCAATCGTCTGCTACTATTGGCTCGGTGCTACTGGAAAACACCGGCGGATTCAGCCTAAGGAAACGGGCTAAGTGGTCAACAGGTGGTGGTGGTGGTGGGTTGTTGTTGTTGTTCTGCTGGTTCTGGACTAACATCTGCATCAATTGATTCTGCTGCTGGATCAACTGAGTGAGCTCTGGTGGAAATCCATTGTCACGTCTTGGAGGCATCTGAGGGTTTAGAAAAGACGAGAATTAAGAATAGAGGGGTCTAAAGGGAAAACACTACCCATATGCACATGAGCAAATGCACAGAAAATCACTTCAATCAAACAAGGGCTTACAAACGATCTAAAGCTATCGCAAAAGTGCTTGACTATAATGTTTACATGGGGGAATACTACTACTATTTGGTGGTCATCTAGAAATTTGAACCGGTGGAAGACTCCATGATATCTGCTCCAGCTTCGTCTTCAAAGTCGGGTTCACTTGGATCCGAATCGGTGTCGTCGATGATGATGTAGTTGTCCGGACATGCGACGTACTCGTCTTCCTCCGTGGATGCTAACTTCCTCTTGAATTCTTCAATCTCCTGCTTAAGATCACCATTGTGTCTTGCTAGAGCTACGATCTCGTCCATGTAGTCCTTGCGTGTAGACTGCAGTTCTCCTTCTAGCTCAATGATCCTTGCCCTTGCATTCTTCAATTCTATCATATCATTGCACATCTGGTTCTCGTGGCGTCGAATGTGCTGGTTTAACTCCTGGATGAAAGATGCAATGGATCTATCCTTCTTGGTGATGACTAACTCACATTGTTCATATCGGCGTCCGCAAATCTGGTAGATAGTGTCCTTGAGGTCTTCTTGGTAGACTTCTCCAATCCGTCCTATGGTGATATGAGCTACCATGCTCCTTCCCAGACTCCAGGTTGGTGCATTTGAAAACACTATCTATAGGCTTTGTGATTGGCGCGAATGTCCTTCCCGGAACGTGAGCTTGAATCTTCCAATGCTCCTCTTCAGGCAGAGTGGCGTTGAAGGTTCCCGTGAAGCTTGGTAATCCAATGTTCAGGTACTTGGTGACTTCCTTCAGGTGAAATCCAAATGGTGTGCCTTCATCCGGTTGAGCGTACTTAATCTTCGCGTGCGTCATCCTAAAAGGGTAGAAAAGATGAGGAGTTAGAAAGTGAGAAGAGAATGGTGATCTATGGCTTTAACTTAGTGGTCGTGTCCTACAGTCAGCGTGTGCTCTGATACCATCTCTGTGGCGACCCGACCCGAATGGATCAAGTCTACTATGCTCGGGTGTCATCCCTGGATCAGTAATGCTGACACCACACAGTACATCGAAGGATTTATAGCAGAGTGGCAATCACACACTTATTAGATCGTTGTCTCAAAGAGAACTTATTACAATAAATATGGCTTAAGGCCATCTAGTGTCGATAACAGCGGAAGACTTGGAAGATAAATGGGTCCATCAACTCCAACGGCATCACTGAGTATAGAACCACGACCTAAAAGCACCTTACTCGTCGTCTGAAAAGTCTGCAACATGAGAAGTTGCAGCCCAAAAACGGGTCAGCACATGGAATATGCTGGCAAAGTAACACATAGAGAGTAATGGAATGAAACAGCTATACTATATGCATATATGGCTGGTGGAAAGCTCTATGGTTACAGTTTTTGCGTAAAGCCAGTTTTTCCCTACTGCAAAGGAATAAATTTATTTAACTATCATGGTGGTTGTGAAACATCGAGAATGGTTGACAGCATTCCGATCCCAATTAAGTGAACAATTAAAACCCAACAACATTAATTAGAAGTAAGATGATGAGATTCACATGATATTCAAGTACTAGATACTCAAGATGTCCATGACCGGGGACACGACTAATCATGATTAGTTTGTACACTCTGCAGAGGTTTGCGCACTTTTCCCCACAAGACTCGATCGCCTCCGTTTGGTTTCTCGCACTACAGGGTGTTTGAGAAGACGGATGACCGAGACATAGTCTTTCAGAAGCGCTAGCACCTTACGATCGGGTAGACCGGTACACCTACATCCCCTACATCTGCTAGTCCACCACTGTAAGAGTTCGCACAACTTAGTCAACTATGCCAGAGCCCATAATGGCTTGTGGCTGCACACGGAAGTTTCTAGCATGAAAGATCTTATGATCCCTTTGAGCCTGGGTGGTGGTCCAAAATAAAAACAGGCAAGTCCTGATAGACATCAGGTGCCTCAATCCACCCAGATGTGTATTTAAGTTGCCACCTTAGATAAACCATTAATTAACAATACTCACATCTTTCATGGATATCACTCACCCAATCCACGTCTACTAGCATAGCATGGCATAAAAGCAAACGTAGAAGTAACTCCCAAAGGTTTCATAATAAACAGGTAATAGGTACTACCTCATCTACTTCCCATCCCACAATTTAATTAGATCCTAATCATAAAATGTGTGAAGATTGATCTAATGCAATAAAACATGGGTTGTAGAAAAGGTATGATCAAAGTGTTACTTGCCTTGCTGATGATCCGCGAGACCTAGGGAATCAAAGTAACAAGCGGCGCAATCTGGGTGATCTATCGCAGACAAACAACAAGCATACAATGAGTACTCATCTAATGCATAGGTAAAACTCGAACAAGAGAACGAACCTGAAAGTTCAACTTAAGAACTCCGGTTGCAAAGAAAGAACGAACCGAGCAAAGAAACGGAAAACAAATGGCGGAAGAAAACAACTCGGTTCTAGCAAGTTGAAACTAGGTCAAATTTTACCGGGGCAAAAACTTGTTTAAGTTGATTAGACGGAACGGCGGTTTTGAAACGAAACTCCAGGCGTTTGAATCACCTGATTCCGATAAACGAGCGAGAAGAAAGACTAGAACGAAGATCGGATCTGAGATCACGATCGCGGAATAAATCCGACGAAAAAGAAAACGAAGAACGGTTAAACGAACGGACGTCATTAACCGGGAACAATCGGTGATCACGTTCGTTGGGACGAACGGTCCGATAGAAGAACGAAAACCGATCTAGGGTTTTCGGAAAAGAAACCGAAGAAGAAACGGAAAACCGATCTAGGGTTTCAGAAGAAAAACCGAAACAAAAACCGGAAGAAAAAAGAAAAGAATCGGAGAGAAAATGGAACAATTCTTTTAGGAAAAAAACCGGACCGGGGAAGAAAAAGAAAGGCGCGGCTACCTCGGGAGGCGGGCTCCGGGCGGCGGCGGCTACTAGGCGGCGGCGGCTAAGGGCGGCGGCGGCTTAGGGCTGCGCGCTGCTGCTTGCTGCGGCTTAGGAGGAGAGAGGCTTGGGTTTTTGATGTGAGGAGAGGGGGGGTAGAGGGGTTTTTATATTGGTGAGGGGAGGGGGTTTCTTGGGGTAGGGGACAAGAAATAGAGTAGGAATAGGAAAGAAAAAGAGGAAACGGAGTAGGACTAAAGTCCTGCTAGGACTCCAAAAGGGGCGGCGGCGGCGGCTTCCTGGCGCCTGGCGCGCGCGGCGCGGGCGATGGCCTGGCCGGCCGGCTGCTGGCTGGGCCTTGGCCCAGGGCGCTGCAAGATTTTTTTTAATCGGTTTCGCACGCAGAAAAACACAGAAAACAAAATCTAAACGAACTCAAAAAAATCTAAAGTAAATTTTCCCCGACTCCTAAAAATGAGTCGAACAAAATGAACTTTTCTCCGGGCCTAAAATGCAATTTTCGAAAACGCGCATTTTTCCCTATCCAAAAGAAATGCAAATAAACTCCGGCAAACCAAAATTTGACTTATTCATTAAATCTTCATTTTTCCTAAATTTGGGAAAGTCATATTATTCCCTCTCTTATATTTTTTTAATATCAGAAAAATAATTGAAGATGAAATAAATAAATCAAATGATCCTCTTTTCAAATTTGAGAAAACTCTCAAATATGAAAATAACGAAATCTCCAACTCTCTCCGAAGGTCCTTGAGTTGCGTGAAATTTCTAGGATCGACCAAAATGCAAGAAAATATGATATGCATGATGATCTATGTATAACATTCCAAATTGAAAATTTGGGATGTTACAAACCTACCCCCCTTAAGATGAATCTCGCCGTCGAGATTCGGGTTGGCTAGAAAATAGGTGAGGGTGGTCCTTGAGCAAATCTTCTTCTCTTTCCCAGGTGGCTTCATCCTCTGAGTGGTGGTTCCACTGAACTTTGTAAAATTTGATAACCTTGCTGTGAGTAACTCTGCTGGCATAATCGAGAATCTTGACTGGCTTCTCCTCATACGTTAAGTCGTCTTTCAACTGAATGGCTTCGAGTGGCACGGTATCTCTTAGCGGTACCTCCGCCATCTCGGCATGACATTTCTTCAGCTGAGAAACATGGAATACGTCATGAACTCCTGACAGTCCCTCTGGTAATTCCAACTTATAAGCGACTTCTCCCATACGTTGCAAGATCTTATACGGTCCAACGAAACGTGGTGCTAATTTTCCCTTAACTCCAAAGCGCTTAACTCCTCGAAGTGGGGATACTCGAAGATAAACTCTGTCTCCGGTTTCGTAAACTGTCTCCTTGCGTTTAGAGTCTGCGTAGCTCTTCTGCCTGGACTGGGCTACCTTGAGCCTATCGCGAATCAACTTAACTTTCCGTTCAGACTCCTTAATCAAATCTGGTCCAAAGAATTGACGGTCTCCAACTTCGTCCCATGACAACGGTGTCCTGCACCTCCTTCTGTATAAAGCTTCGAAAGGTGCCATCTTCAAACTAGTTTGATAGCTATTGTTGTAGGAAAACTCCGCATACGGCAAGTTAGAGTCCCAGCTGGATCCATAATCTAGTGCACAAGCTCTCAGCATATCTTCCAAAATCTGATTGACTCTCTTGGTCTGTCCATCTGTCTGCGGATGAAAAGCTGTGCTGAACTCTAATCTGGTTCCTAAAGTCTCATGCAACTGATTCCAAAACTTTGAGGTAAATTGGGTTCCTCTATCTGATACGATACTCCTCGGAACTCCATGCAAACAAATGATCCTAGTCATGTATATCTTTGCCAACTTAGCACTGGTGTAAGTGGTCTTAACTGGAATAAAATGTGCTACCTTTGTCAAACGGTCAACTACTACCCATATCGAGTCATAGCCTGCTTTCGTCCTGGGTAGTCCTGTGATAAAATCCATGCCTATCTTATCCCACTTCCATTCGGGTATCGGCAATGGCTGTAACAATCCTGCTGGCTTCTGATGCTCTGCCTTTACTCTCTGGCATACGTCACAAACTGCTACATATGCTGCAATATCCTTCTTCATTCCGGTCCACCAGAATGTTTCCTTTAAATGTAAATACATCTTGGTATTCCCTGGGTGAATCGAGTACGGTGAATCATGTGCCTCTTGCAAAATCAACTTCCTGATCTCCGGGTCATTGGGCACATAAACACGGTCCTCAAACCATAGGGTATCGTGTTCATCCTCACGAAATCCCTTTGCTTTTCCTTCGCTCAATTTCTCTTTTATAGTAGCAATCTCCTTGTCAGATTTCTGGGCTTCTCTGATTTTATCCATCAATGTTGACTGAATCTCCAATGCTGCTACATAGCCTCTCGGAACTATTTCCAAGCATAGCTCACGAAGGTTTTCTGCTAACTCCTTGGGTATTTTCCCCGTCATTAGAGTATTGACATGGCTCTTACAGCTCAACGCGTCAGCTACTACATTAGCTTTTCCGGGATGGTAATGCAATCTCATGTCATAATCCTTGATGAGCTCCAACCATCTCCTTTGTCTGAGGTTCAACTCCTTCTGCGTGAAAATGTACTTCAAACTCTTGTGGTCCGTGTACACCTCACAATGATTTCCAATGAGGAAATGTCTCCACATTTCCAGTGCATGCGCTACAGCTGCTAACTCCAAATCATGCATGGCATAATTCAACTCATGAGGCTTCAGTTGTCATGATCGCGGAATAAATCCGACGAAAAAGAAAACGAAGAACGGTTAAACGAACGGACGTCATTAACCGGGAACAATCGGTGATCACGTTCGTTGGGACGAACGGTCCGATAGAAGAACGAAAACCGATCTAGGGTTTTCGGAAAAGAAACCGAAGAAGAAACGGAAAACCGATCTAGGGTTTCAGAACAAAAACCGAAACAAAAACCGGAAGAAAAAAGAAAAGAATCGGAGAGAAAATGGAACAATTCTTTTAGGAAAAAAACCGGACCGCGGAAGAAAAAGAAAGGCGCGGCTACCTCGGGAGGCGGGCTCCGGGCGGCGGCGGCTACTAGGCGGCGGCGGCTAAGGGCGGCGGCGGCTTAGGGCTGCGCGCTGCTGCTTGCTGCGGCTTAGGAGGAGAGAGGCTTGGGTTTTTGATGTGAGGAGAGGGGGGGTAGAGGGGTTTTTATATTGGTGAGGGGAGGGGGTTTCTTGGGGTAGGGGACAAGAAATAGAGTAGGAATAGGAAAGAAAAAGAGGAAACGGAGTAGGACTAAAGTCCTGCTAGGACTCCAAAAGGGGCGGCGGCGGCGGCTTCCTGGCGCCTGGCGCGCGCGGCGCAGGCGATGGCCTGGCCGGCCGGCTGCTGGCTGGGCCTTGGCCCAGGGCGCTACAAGATTTTTTTTTAATCGGTTTCGCACGCAGAAAAACACAGAAAACAAAATCTAAACGAACTCAAAAAAATCTAAAGTAAATTTTCCCCGACTCCTAAAAATGAGTCGAACAAAATGAACTTTTCTCCGGGCCTAAAATGCAATTTTCGAAAACGCGCATTTTTCCCTATCCAAAAGAAATGCAAATAAACTCCGGCAAACCAAAATTTGACTTATTCATTAAATCTTCATTTTTCCTAAATTTGGGAAAGTCATATTATTCCCTCTCATATATTTTTTTAAAAATAATTGAAGATGAAATAAATAAATCAAATGATCCTCTTTTCAAATTTGAGAAAACTCTCAAATATGAAACTAACGAAATCTCCAACTCTCTCCAAAGGTCCTTGAGTTGCGTGAAATTTCTAGGATCGACCAAAATGCAAGAAAATATGATATGCATGATGATCTATGTATAACATTCCAAATTGAAAATTTGGGATGTTACAGCACTCCTCTCTCCCTCGTTGCTAGATGACTCCATAGATTGATCTTGGTGATGCGTAGAAAATTTTAAAATTCTACTACGTTCCCCAACAAATGTCAACAATAATAGTTCATGAAAACTCACATCCAATTAGCTATATATATCAGGATCTTTCCAACACACAGTGCTTGCCAAAGGATAAATGTAAAAAGGAAAGGTGAAAATCACCATGACTCTTGTATAAAGTATAAGACAAGGATAAAAGATAGGCCCTTCAGAGAGGGAAGCAGAGGTTGTCATGTGCTTTTATGGTTGGATGCACGAAATCTTAATGCAAAAGAACGTCACTTTATATTGCCACTTGTGATATGGACCTTTATTATGCGGTCCGTCGCTTTTATTTTTTTCCATATCACAAGATCGTATAAATCTTATTTTCTCCACACTAATAAATCATACACATTTAGAGAGAAATTTTTATTGCTTGCAACAATGACAACTTACTTGAAGGATCTTACTCAATCCATAGGTAGATATGGTGGACTCTCATGGCAAAACTGGGTTTAAGGATATTTGGAAGCACAAGTAGTATCTCTACTTGGTGCAAAGAATTTGGCTAGCATGAGGGGGAAAGGCAAGCTCAACATGTTGGATGATCCATGACAATGTAATTTATTTCGGATGTAAGAAAACATAACCATTACGTTGTCTTCCTTGTCCAACATCGACTTTTTAGCTTGCCATATTTTAATGAGTGCTCACAATCATAAAAGATGTCCAAGATAGTATATTTATATGTGAAAACCTCTCTTTCTTTATTATTTCCTATTAATTGCAACGATGACCAAAACAATGTTTGTCAACTCTCAACAACTTTTATTCATCATACTCTTTATATGTGAAATCATTACTCTCCATAAGATCCATATGATCTCTTTATTTCTTTTTATTCTTTCTCTTCTCTTTTATTTTTATTCGATCCAGATCATGGCAAGATAATTGGGCCCTTGACTCATAACTAATCTTTATTATATATAGCTCACAAACTCGATTACATAGACGGATCATAAAGCAACACTCAAAACTAGATCACACTAAAACTTTATTCTACTAGATCAAGATATAACCAAAAGGATTGAACTAAGAAAAATGGTCAAGATAGGAGTGTGATGGTGATACGATACCGGGGCACTCCCCCAAGCTTGGCAGTTTCCAAGGGGAGTGCCCATACCCATGTGTTTATGTCTCTTTCTTCGGGGGTGGTGATGTGATATTCTTGGCGATGATGCCCTCAGGATACGATTCTGTTCCTCGAGCTTATTGACTTGCTGCTTGAGGTCCATTATTTCCTTATGGAGCTTGCCCGTGACGGCTAAAGCTCCTTTCACCCAAGGATGTTGCATAGCTACGGGAGAACAAGTAACACTCTTTTTCATATTTTCATAAGAAAGAAATATAACGTTGGAAGGGATGACCGAGTTTGGAATAGATGAGCTCTATAGTTCCCCCATCGTGAATCTGGCTCGGAAACGAGAGGTAACTTCTTGATCCTCCTCCATGGCATCTATCCTTTTCAAGTCGGCCTCCATCTCTTCCTCAGTTTATGGCCCAAAGTGGTCAGCGTCATTGTTTGCTCTTGGCCCCGGTATCGGATGAGACACCCGACTCTCCCCGACTGACTCTTGAGAAGACATCTTCCTCTAGATCTGCTGCAGAAATAGCTCGAAACAAAAACAGATGATATTTGCATGGTACGGTGGTCAAAACCTTCGAGAGATTATATAATGAATTTTTACCGACCAAAAGAAGTATCATGCAAGAAAATGGAGTCCGGAGAGCACACGAGATGCCCACGAAGCAGGGGGCGGGCCCAGGGGGGTAGGGTGCGCCCTCCACCCTCATGGACGCCTCGTGTCCATCAAGACTACTTCTTATTTTCCTATTTTCTTAAATATTCAAAGACGGAGAAAAATTGCTATTAGAACTATTTTGGAGTCGGTTTACTTACCGTACCTCATACCTATTCCTTTTCGGAGTCTGAAACGTTCTGGAAAGTGTCCTTTATGTATTCCTCCAGGGTTACGGTTTCAATAACATTAGTTTCAACATTTATGGGATTACCTGAGATATAATGTTTGATTCTTTGACCGTTCACCACCCTTGGATTTGTGCCTTCGAAGTTGTTAATTTTTATGGCACTGGAATGATAGACCTCCTCGATAACATAAGGCCCTTCCCGTTTAGAGAGAAGTTTTCCTGCAAAAAATCTTAAACGAGAGTTGAATAGAAACACATAATCTCCTATGTTAAACTCATGCTTCTGTATCCTTTTGTCATGCCATCTGTTAACTTTTTCTTTAAATAGTTTGGCATTCTCATAGGCCTGGGTTCTCCATTCATCAAGTGAGCTAATGCCAAATAGTCTCTTCTCACCGGAAAGTTTGAAGTCATAATTGAGCTCTTTAATGGCCCAATATGCCTTATGTTTTAGTTCAAGAGGTAAGTGACATGCTTTTCCATAGACCATTTTATACGAAGACATACCCATAGGATTTTTGTATGCAGTTCTATAAGCCCATAATGCATCATCAAGTTTCTTGGACCAATTCTTTCTAGATCTATTAATAGTCTTTTGCAAAATTAATTTAAGCTCTCCATTACTCAATTCTACTTGACCACTAGACTGTGGATGATATGGAGATGCAATTCTATGATTAACATCATACTTAGCAAGCATTTTATGAAAAGCACCATGAATAAAATGTGAACCACCATCAGTCATTAATTATCTAGGGACTCCAAACCTCGGAAAAAATACCTTCTTTAAGCATCTTAATAGAGGTGTTATGATCAGCTCTACTAGTTGGAATAGCTTCTACCCACTTAGTAACGTAATCAACGACAACAAAATATGTGTATACCCATTAGAGGAAGGAAATGGTCCCATATAATCAAAGCCCCATACATCAAATGGTTCAATAAAAAGTGAATAATTCATAGCCATTTCTTGACGTCTACTAATATTACCAATTCTTTGACATTCATCACAAGACAAGACAAACTTACGGGCATCCTTGAAGAGAGTAGGCCAATAAAAACCGGATTGCAATACCTTATGTGTAGTTCTATCTGCAACATGGTGTCCTCCATAAGCTTCGGAGTGACACTTACGTAGGATCCGTTCTTGTCCATGCTCAGGTACACAACGTCTAATGACACCATCTACTCCTTCTTTATAAAAGTGTGGGTCATCCGAGAAGTAATGTCTTAAATCATAGAAAACCTTTTTCTTTTGCTGGTATGTGAAACTAGGTGGCATAAATTTAGCGACAATGTAATTATCATAATCAGCATACCATGGAGCAGTACGAGAAGCATTTATGACAACCAATTGTTCATCGGGAAAGCTATCATCAATAGGTAGTGGGTCATCAAGAACATTCTCTAACCTAGACAAGTTGTCTGCAATGGGGTTCTCAGCTCCCTTTCTATCAATAATATGCAAATCAAATTCTTGTAGCAAGAGAACCCATCTAATAAGTCTAGGTTTAGCATTTTATTTTCCATAAGATATTTAATAGCAGCATGATCAGTGTGAACAGTTACCTTAGAATCAACAATATAAGGTCTGAACTTATCACAAGCAAATACAACTGCTAAAAATTAATTTTCAGTAGTAGCATAATTTCTTTGGGCACTGTCTAGAGTTTTACTAGCATATTGGATAACATTTAATTTCTTATCAACTCTTTGTCCTAGAACAACCCCTACATCATAATCACTAGCATCACACATAATTTCAAAGGGTAAATTCCAATCAGGTGGCTGAACAATAGGTGCAGAAATCAAGGCTTTCTTAAGTATTTCAAATGCTTCTACACAATCATCATCAAAGACAAAAGGAACATCTTTTTGTAAGAGATTGGTCAGAGGCCTGGAAATTTTTGATAAGTCTTTAATGAACCTCCTATGAAAACCAGCATGACCAAGGAAACTTCTTATACCTTTGATATCCTTAGGACACGACATATTTTCAATAGCATCATCCTTAGCTTTATATACTTCAATACCTCTCTTAGAAATTTTATGCCCCAAGACAATGCCTTCATTAACCATAAAGTAGCACTTTTCCCAATTCAATACAAGATTAGTTTCTTCACATCTCTACAAAACTCGATCAAGGTTTCTTAAGCAATCACCAAAGGAAGTTCCATAAACGGAGAAATCATCCATGAAAACCTCAACAATCTTTTCACAAAAGTCAGAGAATATAGCAGTCATATATCTTTGAAAGGTAGTAGGTGCATTGCATAAACCAAAAGGCATATGTCTATAAGCAAAGGTACCGAAAGGGCAAGTAAAAGTGGTCCTTTCTTGATCTTCTTTTGACACAGGTATTTGAGAGAAACCAGAATAACCATCTAGAAAGCAAAAATGTGTATGTTTGGATAATCTGTCTAGCATTTGACCAATAAAAGGTAGAGGGTAATGATCCTTTTTAGTAGCTTTATTTAGTTTGCAGAAATCAACTACCATTCTATAACCTGTAACAATTCTTTGTGGGATCAATTCATCTTTATCATTTGGAACAACAGTAATACCTCCCTTCTTAGGGACACAATGTACATGAATTACCCAGTGACTATCAGCAACGGGATAAATTATACCTGCCTCCAAAAGCTTTAGTATTTCTTTTCTTACCACTTCTTTCATCTTAGCATTTAACCGTCGTTGGTGATCAACAACCGGTTTCGTGTCTTTCTCCAATTTTATTTTGTGCTGGCATAGAGTGGGACTAATGCCCTTAAGATCATCAAGAGTATATCCAATAGCAGCACAATGCTTTTTCAGAGTTTTCAATAATTTCTTTTCTCCATGCTCTGAAAGGTTAGCACTAATAATAACATGATATATCTTTTTCTCATCAAGATAAGCATATTTAAGAGTATCAGGTAAAGGTTTAAGCTCAAACACGGGATCACCCTTGGGTGGAGGAGGATCCCCTAGAATTTCAACAGGCAAGTTGTGTCTCAAAATAGGTCCCTATTTAAAGAATACTTCATCTATTTCCCTTCTTTCATTCATAAACATATCATTTTCATGGTCGAGAAAATATTGTTCTAAAGGATCATTAGGAGGCACGAAAATAGAAGCAAGACCAATAATTTCATCGTTACTAGGCAATTCTTTATCATGGGGTTGTCTATGAAATTTAGCAAAATTAAACTCATGAGACATATCCCCCAAACCAATAGTAACAGCATCGTTTTTGAAATCTATCCTAGCATTAACAGTATTCAAGAAGGGTCTAGCAAATATAATGGACAAAAGTTATCTTGTGGGGAACCAAGAACAAGAAAACCAGCAGGATATTTAACTTTCCACACAAGACTTCAACATCTCTAACAATCCCAACTGGTGAAATAGTGTCTCTATTGGCAAGCTTAATTGTAACATCAATTTCCTCTATCTCAGCAGGTGCAATATCATGCATAATTTCTTTGTATAAGGAATGAGGTATTGCACTTGCACTAGCACCCATATCACATAAGCCATGATAGCAATTATGTACTATTTTAACAGAAATAACATGCATGCCTACAATAGGTCTATGTTTATTTTTAGTGTCAGGTCTAGCAATTCTTGCAGCTTCATCACAGAAGTAAATAACATGACCATCGATATTATCGGCCAAGAGATCTTTAACCATAGCAATACTAGGTTCAACTTTAATTTGCTCAGGGGGTATAGGTGTTCTAGTATTACTCTTACGAACCACAGTTGAATCTTTAGCATGATCCTTTATTCTAACAGGGAAAGGTGGTTTCTCAATATAAGCAGTAGGAACAACAGGATCAACATTATAAGTGATAGTCTTTTATTCAACTTTAATAGGTGCAACTACTTTAACTTCAATGAGAGGATTATATTTAAACCACTTCTCCTTAGGGAGATCAATATGAGTAGCAAAGGATTCACAGAAAGAAGCTACTATCTCAGAGTCAAGTCCATATTTAGTGCTAAATTCATAGAAAACATCGGTGTCCATAAAAGATTTAACACAATCAAACTTAGGTGTTATACCTGACTCCTTACCTTCGTCGAGATCCCAATCTTCATATTTGTGTTTAATTCTTTCCAATAAATCCCATTTGAATTCAATAGTCTTCATCATAAAAGAGCCAGTACAAGAAGTATCGAGCATGGAGCGATTGTTGAGAGAAAGTCGAGCATAAATTTTTTGAATAATAATTTCTCTTGAGAGCTCATGATTGGGGCATGAATATAACATTGACTTAAGCCTCCCCCAAGCTTGAGCGATGATTTCTCCTTCGTGAGGCCAAACCTTATATATATATAATTACGATCACGATGAACCAGATGCATAGGATAAAACTTCTAATGAAATTCCAATTTCAATCGGTTGTAGTTCCGTGATCCCATATCATCACATAGCCTGAACCATGTCAATGTCTTTCCCTTCAAAGATAAAGGGAAGACCTTCTTCTTCATAACATCCTCATAGCCCGAACCATGTCAATGTCCGAAGGAATTTCAATCGGTTGTAGTTCCGTGCATAGGATAAAACTTCTGATGAAATTCCAATTTCAATCGGTTGTAGTTCCATGATCCCATATCATCACATAGCCTGAACCATGTCAATGTCTTTCCCTTCAAAGATAAAGGGAAGACCTTCTTCTTCATAACATCCTCAGGCATACCTGCAAGCTTAAATAATCCACAAACTTCATCCACATAGATTAGGTGCAAATCGGTATCTCATGTTCCATCACTTGTGAAAGGATTAGCTAGCAGTTTCTCTATCATACCCGAAGGAATTTCAAAGTAAACATTTTCAGTAGGTTCAGTAGGTTGAGGAGCAACTCTTTTCTCTACTGGTCAGGGTGAAGATACCCCAAACAAGCCCCTCAAAGGATAATGTTCCATAGTAACAAGATACCCCGGACATGAACATAACATCATACATCAGAACAACAGGCATAACATAGTGGCATAAGTACCATGGTTTATTACACATCTCGGTAGGGCCCTCTTACTTTTTTCAAAATGCAGGGAAAGGGAAAGGCTAAATAGAAGTGGCTCACGTGACCACAGCAGCTCCTAAGGCCGGGCTCCGGAGGCCTCCGGTCTCAGCCCGAGCCTTCCTCCTGCTTCACCTGAGCGCGGCGATGAGATGATCCGTCGTCGTCCTCGAAGCGAGCCCGGTGACATGGCGGCTGGTCGTAGCCGCCGTTGCTCATGCTCTCGCTGGAGGAACCTCTGCCGCTGAACAAGACGCGGTCGTTGCCAAGGGCAGGCTCACCCTCGGCATCATCGTGGCTGTCGTCAAGGCCAAGCTCATCGTCGCCGCCGTCGTCTTCAGGGCAGCACCCTGCGCGACGTCTGTCCTCCCCAAACACCCTCACGAAGAGGGTCGCGACGCCGTCGAACTTGAAGTGGAGGGTGCACCTCCCGCTCAGGCCGCGCACGCGGGCAAACGCCTGCCAGCAGTGGGCCTGGGACACGTTCCCGGCGGCGGAAACTTCGACCCCGACCCACGAGGCCTTGCTCCAACAGCCATCAGCATGCAGCCAGAGGCCGTCAGGCCCCGCGACCGGCAGCTCGCCTGTGAAGAAGCGGGGGAGCGGGAGCCAGGTGCCGGTTGGCCTCTTCGAGCACACGACGAACTCAGGGAGCACCTCAGTCGAGTGGAAGTGCGGCTGAGGAGGCCGGGCGACCATGGCATGCCTCCCCTCGTTGCAAGGGCTGCCTCGCCCTTGGCAGCACCCACCACAAGAAGAAGCATCGCCATGGCCAGCCTCACCCTCTCATGGGAGATGGCGAGTAAGTTCCCTCCTTGGGGGCCTTCCCCTTCTCGGCGGCGGAGAACTTCCTCGTCGGCGCCATAAGAACTACAACAAGGCGGCGAGGCAGAGAGGAGGAAGAAGAAGCATGCGGCAAGAAGATAGAGATGAGCAAGGGGGATCCACCCCTCCCCTCATTTATAGCCAGAAGGAGGCCAACCGCCGGCCTCCATGATGGCCGGTAATGTTGGTTTTCTCTGCATGCAGCAGGGTCTCATCATGTCGAACGGTTTCCAAGGCAACATCGTGAAGCGGAGGCGTCCATGCCCCATTAATCACGACGCATCAGTGATGACCCACAAGTATAGGGGATCTATCATAGTCCTTTCGATAAGTAAGAGTGTCGAACCCAACGAGGAGCGGAAGGAAATGATAAGCAGTTTTCAGTAAGGTATTCTTTGCAAGCACTGAAATTATCGGTAAAAAGTAGTTTTGTGATAAGGTAATTTGTAACGGGTAATAAGTAATAGAAGTAAATAAGGTGCAGCAAGATGGCCCAATCCTTTTTGTAGCAAAGGACAAGCCTGGACAAACTCTTATATAAAGTAAAGCTCTCTCGGGGACACATGGGAATTATCGTCAAGCTAGTTTTCATCACGTTCATATGATTCGCGTTCGATGCTTTGATAATTTGATATGTGGGTGGACCGGTGCTTGGGTACTGCCCTTCCTTGGACAAGCATCCCACTTATGATTAATCCCTCTTGCAAGCATCTGCAACTACAAAAGAAGTATCAAGGTAAACCTAACCATAGCGTGAAACATATGGATCCAAATCAGCCCCTTACGAAGCAACTCATAGACTAGGGTTTAAGCTTCTGTCACTCTAGCAACCCATCATCTACTTATTACTTCCCAATGCCTTCCCCTAGGCCCAGACAATGGTGAAGTGTCATGTAGTCTATGTTCACATGACACCACTAGAGGAGAGACAACATACATCTCGTCAAAATATCGAACGAATACCAAATTCACATGACTACTTATAGCAAGACTTCTCCCGTGTCCTCAGGAACAAACGTAACTACTCATAAATCATATTCATGTTCATAATCAGAGGGGTATTAATATGCATAAAGGATCTGAACATATGATCATCCACCGAATAAACCAACTAGCATCAACTACAAGGAGTAATGAACACTACTACTAACCCACAGGTACCAATCTAAGGTTTTGAGACAAAGATTGGATACAAGAGATGAACTAGGGTTCGGGATGAGATGGTGCTGGAGAAAATGTTGACGGAGATTGACCCCATCCCGATGAGAGGATCGATGGTGATGATTTCCCCCTCCCGGAGGGATGTTTCCCCGGCAGAACAGCTCTGCCGGAACCCTAGATTGGTTCCGCCAAGGTCCGCCTCGTGGCAGCGGAGTTTCGTCCCGAGAGCTTGCTTGCGATTTTTTCTCGGACTAAAGACTTCATATAGCATAATATGGGCATCGGAGGCCTGCCAGGGGGCCCACGAGATAGGGGGGGGCGTGCCAGGGGGTAGGGCGCGCCACCCACCCTCGTGGCCAGGGTGTGGGCCCCCTCTGGTTAATTCTTTCGCCAGTATTTTTTATATATTCCAAAACGTGCTCCCCTGAAGTTTCAAGACTTTTGGAGTTGTGCAGAATAGGTCTCTAATATTTGCTCCTTTTCCAGCCCAGAATTCCAGCTGCCAGCATTCTCCCTCTTCATGTAAACCTTGTAAAATAAGAGAGAAAAGGCATAAGTATTGTGACATAATGTATAATAACAGCCCATAATGCAATAAATATCGATATAAAAGCATGTACTAAAATGGATGTATCAGTTAGCCGAGGCAGCGGGCGGTTGGGCCCTGCGGCGCTATGCACTTGCCCTTTGGCTTCGCCTCGAAGCCAAGCTCGAGCGCGCCTTGGGCCCGGGGGCTACTGTCGGCATCCTGGGAACAGGGGTACGCAGACTTGCCTGCCTGTGGCCCATGGCATGGCTCCGTCAATGGCCCAGTATGGCCCAGCTTCATCTACAATAAACCAAGACCCTCGCAAGGGGCCAAGCTTCGTGAGGCGGACGACACCAAGACCTCCCTCTGGGGCGGCCTCACCAGGCTGGCTCCCGAGGAGCGGAATATCAATGCAAGGTGCACCTCGTGGGGCTCACATGACGTGAGCCATGACGACCAAGGCCAGGCGGGCGCCAGTGGGCGTAGTATACCAGTTTCCTCTTTGGTACCAAGGAGGAAAGCGTAGGCGCGAAATTCCGAAGAATTAGGAATAGGTTTCCATATCGGTGCAACAAGACCAAGACCGCCAGGACGGAGGTCATCACAGAGCCCACCGTAGTGTCACCACCAGAGGCTTTCGCGGGCGAAGACTACTTTTGTCAGGATAACTTGTACTGGTTCCCCCCCTTCAAATTTGGCTGTTGTATTTGGGAAGAGGACCAAGGCCACTATAAATAGGACTTAGCCACCACCATAGAGGGGTACAGATCATTCAGACCACCCTCTCACCCACCAGCTCATCGAGCTCAAGAACACCTCACCTCCCGAGGCTGTTCGACCATTGTACTAGTTCATTCTCAGCCCTTCGAGGCAATCCACCACAAAGAGGGAGTCGTGTATTACATCGCAAGGTGGCTCGAACCAGGGTAAACTACTGTGCCTCTTGTTTGTTGGGTTCGTCGAGCTAGGCCTTGGGATCATAGCGTAGGCTGACTGGGAGGACGAGGTCTTCGCATGCACCCTGGTGTTCGAACCTCTCAAGGGTCTGCGAAACCCCGAATCTGACACCTACAATTGTTACTGATATAGTTTTAAATATTATAGGATGAACGGTAGTATTCTTACCTAGAGTGGGTTGATCAAGAGCGGCCACAGTCTTTCAAGATGTGCCTAGCAAAGCTCTGGAGTATGAATGAGGAAGAGAATAGAGGTGGGCTTAGAGAAAGTGTTGTCAAGGCTGAAGAATATTTGAATATGCGGGATAAAAAAGGAAGATGGAGAATGAGCTCAGAATTTTTAAATTATACTTTGCTAAGATGGTGTTGGCGAAGGAGGAGGCACTTTCCCAGTTGGACAGTGCAAAACAGGTTCTTACTAAACTAAAAGCAGAGGTGGATAAGACGAGCCTGGATGATCTCGATTAGGGAAATGAATATATTGTTCTAATATTGTTCTTATGAAGGTGAACTAGCTATATGTTGTACTATGCTATTTTCTAGTAGCTACTGTACTGTGATGTTAAAATATATTTATGTGCGTGATAGGAAATTGGGAAACAACTATTCGATATGAAATGTGAATTTGCGTAATGCTGGAATTATTAATTATAAACTAATAAACCTGCTAAATGGGTCATGGAACTTTTCAAACGGTTCTAGTAGTAAAAGCGCTTGTGATGGATAGCCCAATGCCATACAATTTTCTTCATCAAATTGTGTGTGATGTAGTTGAATAAAAGCAAAAGTTTAACCGAGGCAGAGCATGTGTGATAGTTAGACCTATCACACACGAGGCTATACATAAAACTGTGTGGGATGTATAGACGAACGGAAATGTTTTCCTTGGATTGACTGTGTGGGATATACATACGAACGGAAATGTTTCCCCTGGATTGATTGTGTGGGATGTACATAAGAACGGAAACATAATCCTTGGATTGACTGTGTGGAATGTACATAAAAAATGGAAATGTCTGTTTGGAACTGACTGTGTGGGATGTACTTACGACCGGAACCGGTTGGGCCTGTATAACCGTATTTGATCGCTCGCCCATCGCACTCGACCTCATTTTGCTGAGCGTGTGTGACCGGAGGGCCTATCCCGATAGTTTCTGGGTCATGTGGGAAGGACCCCCTATCACAGTCACTCACTTGGCGACGGTTCAAAACGCCGTCGCGGAAAGGGGTTAAAAACCGTTTGTATAGCACCTCGCTGTACCAGTGGGAGAATCACAATTGCTACTACCTGGCCTTAGGGTTAGAACACTACTTATGATCTAAGGTAGATCAAGTATGTACTCGATACATCATCATCAATATAATAAAGTAGGATGTAGGGTATTACTTTTTCAAGATCACCTGAACCTAGGTAAATACTATCATCTTCGTCCTCGGTTACCCATAGATCCGAGATCCACAGTTTGGGACCCCCTACCCCGAGGTCTGCCGATTTTAGTACCGACAGTCGCTGTCGTGATGGCTCGCTCCAAGATGGTGTGGTACAACGTGGCAAGCAGCCACATACGGTGCCTTGCCATTCACGATCTCGCGGATGACACAACATTGGATGCCAGCATTGCGGCCTCCATCTTCGACGTAGACAAACCGGCGCTCTAGGCGCGCGCACAACGGCCACACGATTGGTTGGCGAGGGCAAGAAGGAAGACGACAAGGAGTAGCATGCGCGGTGGGCCTACTGCGGTTTCCATCTATACTCCAGAGTGCCTAGAGCTATAGCCTAGCTTGATCTTAAAATTGCGCACCTAATATATTTGACGGCCAACCGATGTATTTAACTAAGTTATATATTGTTGACCGGTATGGGTGCTTGGTCCATCCCACTGTTAGCATAGGGCCCAAGCCCATGTGTATCTGACCTAGATGAGAGCACCATCTTTCTGGAGAGGTGTGAGAGCGAGACACACGAGAGGAGCCTCAGCCGCCACACACACACACACACAGAGAGAGAGAGGTACTCTCCCGATACAACATGGTATCGAGCCAGGTTGCGGCAGTGCCGGCGTAGTCACTCGCCGGTGAGGTGGTGGGGCCTAGTGGGGTCCGACGAGAGGAGCCTACCCGCGCTGCTACGGCAGGGCACTTTCTCGTGCGGCTGCATAGGGGACGTGCGAGAGCGGCGGGGCTATGTGGAGCGAGCGACGGAGGGGCACTGGAGTTAGTAGAGCTGGAGAGGAGAGGTGGCTCCACCGGGACTCATGCGGAGAAGCCTGAGGAGAAGCTGCAGGCAAGATGAGATCCTCTACTGTTCTGCTGCTTCTCCTACTGCTGCTGAATTTGCTGCTGGAGCTGCCATGCTATTGTGTCCGCTGGTTGAAGAGAAGAGGAGTGTTGTACTGGTGCTTGCTGCTGCTTGCTATAGGTTGTGCTTCTCCTGAGGGGCTGCTGCTGGGACTGGTACTGTTGGAGGCCAAGGTCCTCTGCTCGTCTGGAGCTGTTGAACTATAGGTGCTACTACTGTTGTTGTCAAATTTTTTTCTCTACTGCTTGTTGAAGAAGAAGAGGGGAGGCCATCATGGGGGCCGAACTCACTGCCGCTCTAGAGAAACTTGCGTAGCTCATGAATGTGAAAGCTGCCAAGGGGTTACCTCCTGCAAGTGGCGCCATCGTTGTGCCCCACGCAGATCAGGTGTTCAAGCTTGAGCTCATGCCAAATGATGTCAAGTTGAAGACAAAGGGTCTGACAATGTATGTTCTTGGAACGGTTGAAGAATCGGCTGACAAGGAGAGCCCAGAATGGAAGAAGTGGAGTGTTACCGACTCACTGATTTTGGCATGGATGTTGAACTCCTTGATTCCAGCCATTGCAATGTCTGTTGAGGCATTGCCAACTACTTCTAATGTGTGGAGCATGTTGTCCACGAGGTATTCAAGTAAGGGAACCCGATGCTCATGTCTCAAATTGAAGACAAGATTCATGATGTTCATCAAGGTGATAGAAGCGTGCTGGTGTATGTGAATGAGCTGCAACACCTCTGGGCAGATCTAGATCAGTGTGATACCCTTGAGATTCCACATGCAGATTCCATGGAAATTGCCAGGAAGTGGGTTGAGTGCAGGCGTGTGGTGTAGTTTCTCAAGGGTCTATCAAGCTTTTGAAAGTAGGCATGCTGCGATGCTACATCACCCCACACTTGTGCCCCTTGATGAGGCCATTGCCGCGATGTCTCAAGAAGAGGTACACCTGCAGTCGAGAAAAGGAGCTGGAAATGAATCTGCTTATAGAGTGACTGACTAGTGAGGTCCTGGGGTGCGTCACAATTGTGGTCTACCAGGGCATATCAGTCGATTCTGCACTGGACATAGGAGAGTCGGAGGCCGAGGGTATATTGGTGGCAATAGTAGTCGAGGTGGTTGGAATGTGAGTCGTGGTCGGAATGGGAGTGTCCGTTCTTGGAATGCTCCTCATTGGAATGCTCCCAAGGCAAATGCAGCTACTTCAGCTAAACGGAAGCAGCCAATAGGAGGACATGAGACTGCTATCAGCTATGCCAACTTTGTTGATAAAAATGAAGGTAACATTGAACATGCATCAATCGCAACCCATAAAATAAACTCTGAATGGGTGCTTGACTATAGAGCATCACAACATGTTCCTGGAGATTATAATGAGTTTAAATCTTATGTGAAGGAAATATGCCCTAGAGGCAATAATAAAGTTATTATTTATTTCCTTATATCATGATAAATGTTTATTATTCATGCTAGAATTGTATTAACCGGAAACATGATACATGTGTGAATACATAAACAAACAGAGTGTCACTAGTATGCCTCTACTTGACTAGCTCGTTAATCAAAGATGGTTATGTTTCTTAACCATAGACATGAGTTGTCATTTGATTAACGGGATCACATCATTAGGAGAATGATGTGATTGACATGACCAATTCCATTAGCTTAGCACTTGATCGTTTAGTTTGTTGCTATTGCTTTCTTCATGACTTATACATGTTCCTATGACTATGAGATTATGCAACTCATGTTTACCAGAGGAACACTTTGTGTGCTACCAAACGTCACAATGTAACTGGGTGATTATAAAGGTGCTCTACAGGTGTCTCCAAAGGTACTTGTTGGGTTGGCGTATTTCGAGATTAGGATTTGTCACTCCGATTGTCGGAGAGGTATCTCTGGGCCCACTCGGTAATGCACATCACTTAAGCCTTGCAAGCATTGCAACTATTGAGTTAGTTGCAGGATGATGTATTACATAATGAGTAAATAGACTTGCCGGTAACGATATTGAACTAGGTATTGAGATACCGACGATCGAATCTCAGGCAAGTAACATACCGATGACAAAGGTAACAACGTATGTTGTTATGCGGTCTGACCAATAAAGATCTTCATAGAATATGTGGGAGCCAATATGAGCATCGAGGTTCCGCTATTGGTTATTGACCGGAGACGTGTCTCGGTCATGTCTACATAGTTCTCGAACCCGTAGGGTCCGCATGCTTAAAATTTCGATGACGGACATATTTTGATTTTATGAGTTTTGATGTACCGAAGGTTGTTCGGAGTTCCGGATGTGATTACGGACATGACGAGGAGTCTCGAAATGGTGGAGACATGAAGATTGATATATTGGAAGCCTATATTTGGATATTGAAGTGTTTCGGGTGAAATCGGGATTTTACCGGAGTACCGAGGGGTTACCGGAACCCCCCGGGGATTAATGGGCCATAGTGGGCCTTAGTGGAGAAGTGGAGAGGCGGCCAGGGCAGGGCCGCGCGCCCCTCCCCCCTAGTCCGAATAGGACAAGGAGAGGGGGGCGGCGCCCCCCCTTTCCTTTCTCTCTCCCTCCTCTTTCACCCCTTCTCCTAATCAAACAAGGAAGGGAGGGAGTCCTACTCCCGGTGGGAGTAGGACTCCTCCTGGCTCGCCTCCTCCTAGCCGGCCGCACCTCCCCCTTGCTCCTTTATATACCGGGGCAGGGGCACCCCATAGACACAACAATTGATTTGATCTTTTAGCCGTATGCGGTGCCCCCCTCCACCATAGTCCACCTCGATAATACTGTAGTGGTGCTTAGGCGAAGCCCTACGTCGGTAGAACATCATCATCATCACCACGTCGTCGTGCTGACAAAACTCTCCCTCGACACTCGGCTAGATCGGAGTTCGAGGGACGTCATCAGGCTGAACGTGTGCTGAACTCGGAGGTGCCGTGCGTTCGGTACTTGATCGGTTGGATCGTGAAAACATACGATTACATCAACCGCGTTATGCTAACGCTTCCGCTTTCGGTCTACGAGAGTACGTGGACAACACTCTCCCCTCTCGTTGCTATGCATCAACATGATCTTGCGTGTGCGTAGGAATTTTTTTGAAATTACTATGTTCCCCAATAGTGGCATCCAAGCCTAGTTTTATGCGTAGATGTCATATGCACGAGTAGAACACAAGTGAGTTGTGGGCGATACAAGTCATACTGCTTACCAGCATGTCATACTTTGGTTCGGCGGTATTGTTGGATGAAGCGGCCCGGACCGACATTACACGTACGCTTACGCGAGACTGGTTCTACCAACGTGCTTTGCACACAGGTGGCGGGCGGGTGTCAGTTTCTCCAACTTTAGTTGAACCGAGTGTGGCTACACCCGGTCCTTGCGAAGGTTAAAACAGCACCAACTTGACAAACTATCATTGTGGTTTTGATGCGTAGGTAAGAATGGTTCTTGCTCAGCTCGTAGCAGCCACGTAAAACTTGCAACAACAAAGTAGAGGACGTCTAACTTGTTTTTGCAGGGCATGTTGTGATGTGATATGGTCAAAGCATGATGCTAAATTTTATTATATAAGATGATCATGTTTTGTAACCGAGTTATCGGCAACTGGCAGGAGCCATATGGTTGTCGCTTTATTGTATGCAATGCAATCGCCCTGTAATGTTTTACTTTATCACTAAGCGGTAGCGATAGTCGTGGAAGCATAAGATTGGCGAGACGACAACGATGCTACGATGGAGATCAAAGTGTCGCACCGGTGACGATGGTGATCATAAAGGTGCTTCAGAGATGAAGATCACAAGCACGAGATGATGATGGCCATATCATATCACTTATATTGATTGCATGTGATGTTTATATTTTATGCATCTTATCTTGCTTTGATTGACGGTAGCATTATAAGATGATCTCTCACTAAATATCAAGATAAAAGTGTTCTCCCTGAGTATGCACCGTTGCCAAAGTTCGTCGTGCCCAGACACCACGTGATGATCGGGTGTGATAAGCTCTACGTCCATCTACAACGGGTGCAAGCCAGTTTTGCACACGCAGAATACTCAGGTTAAACTTGATGAGCCTAGCATATGCAGATATGGCCTCGGAACAGTAAGACCGAAAGGTCAAGCGTGAATCATATAGTAGATATGATCAACATAGTGATGTTCACCATTGAAAGCTACTCCATTTCACGTGATGATCGGTTATGGTTTAGTTGATATGGATCACGTGATCACTTAGAGGATTAGAGAGATGTCTATCTAAGTGGGAGTTCTTAAGTAATATGATTAATTGAACTTAAATTTATCATGAACTTAGTACCTGATAGTATCTTGCTTGTCTATGTTGTTTGTAGATACATGGCCCGTGCTGTTGTTCCGTTGAATTTTAATGCGTTCTTAGAGAAAGCAAAGTTGAAAGATGATGGTAGCAATTACACGAACAGGGTCCGTAACTTGAGGATTATCCTCATTGCTACACAGAAGAATTACGTCCTGGAAGCACCGCTAGGTGTACCACCTGCGCCAGCAACTGCAGACATTGTGAATGCCTGGCAGTCGCGTGTTGATGACTACTCGATAGTTCAGTGTGCCATGCTTTATGGCTTAGAACCGGGACTTAAATGACGTTTTGAACATCATGGAGCATATGAGATGTTCCAGGAGTTGAAGTTAATATTTCAAAAGAATGCCCAGATTGAGAGATATGAAGTCTCCAATAAGTTCTACATCTGCAAGATGGAGGATAATAGTTCTGTCAGTGAGCATATACTCAAGATGTCTGGGTACTGCAATCACTTGATTCAACTGGGAGTTAATCTTCCGGATGATAGCGTCATTGACAGAATTCTTCAATCACTGCCACCAAGCTACAAAAGATTCGTGATGAACTATAACATGCAAGGGATGGATAAAGACGATTCCCGAGCTCTTCGCAATGCTAAAGGCTACGGAGGTAGAAATCAAGAAGGAGCATCAAGTGTTGATGGTCAATAAAACCACCAGTTTCAAGAAAAAGGGCAAAGGGAAGAAGAAGGGGAACTTCAAGAAGAATAGCAAACAAGTTGCTGCTCAAGAGAAGAAACCCAAGTCTAGACCTAAGCCTGAGACTAAGTGCTTCTACTGCAAGCAGACTTGTCACTGGAAGCGGAACTGCCCCAAGTATTTGGCAGATAAGAAGGATGGCAAGGTGAACAAAGGTATATGTGATATACATGTTATTGATGTGTACCTTACCAAAGCTCGCAGTAGCACATGGGTATTTGATATTGGTTCTGTTGCTAATATTTGCAACTCAAAACAGGGACTACGGATTAAGCGAACACTGGCCAAGGACAAGGTGACGATGCGCGTGGGAAACGGTTCCAAAGTCGATGTGATCACCGTCGGCACACTACCTCTACATCTACCTTCAGGGTTAGTTTTAGACCTAAATAATTGTTATTTGGTGCCAGCGTTGAGCATGAACATTATATCTGGATCTTGTTTGATGCGAGACGGTTATTCATTTAAATCTAAGAATAATGGTTGTTCTATTTATATGAGTAATATGTTTTATGGCCATGCACCCTTGAAGAGTGGTCTATTTTTGATGAATCTCGATAGTAGTGATACACATATTCATAATGTTGAAGCCAAAAGATGCAGTGTTGATAATGATAGTGCAACTTATTTGTGGCACTGCCGTTTAGGTCATATCGGTGTAAAGCGCATGAAGAAACTCCATACTGATGGACTTTTGGAACCACTTGATTATGAATCACTTGGTACTTGCGAACCATGCCTCGTGGGCAAGATGACTAAAATGCCGTTCTCCGGAACTATGGAGCCAGCAACTAATTTATTGGAGATCATACATACTGATGTATGTGGACCAATGAATATTGAGGCTCGCGTCGGGTATCGTTATTTTCTCACCTTCATAGATGATTTAAGCAGATATGGGTATATCTAATTAATGAAACATAAGTATGAAACATTTGAAAAGTTCAAAGAATTTCAGAGTGAAGTTGAAAATCATCGTAACAAGAAAATAAAGTTTCTACGATCCGATCGTGGAGTAGAATATTTGAGTTAGAGTTTGGTCTACATTTGAAACAATGCGGAATAGTTTCGCAACTCATGCCACCCGGAACACCATAGCGTAATGGTGTGTCCGAACGTCGTAATCGTACTTTACTAGATATGGTGTGGTCTATGATGTCTCTTACTGATTTACCGCTATCATTTTGGGGTTATGCTTTAGAGACGGCCACATTCACGTTAAATAGGGCACCATCGAAATCTGTTGAGACGACGCCTTATGAATTGTGGTTTGGCAAGAAACCAAAGTTGTCGTTTCTTAAAGTTTGGGGCTGCGATGCTTATGTGAGAAAGCTTCAACCTGATAAGCTCGAACCCAAATCGGAGAAATGTGTCTTCATAGGATACCCAAAGGAGATTGTTGGGTACACCTTCTATCACAGATCCGAAGGCAAGACATTCGTTGCTAAGAATGGATCCTTTCTAGAGAAGGAGTTTCTCTCGAAAGAAGTGAGAGGGAGGAAAGTAGAACTTGATGAGGTAACCATACATGCTCCCTTATTGGAAAGTAGTTCATCACAGAAACCGGTTCCTGTGACGTCTATACCAATTAGTGAGGAAGTTAATGATGATGATCATGGAAATTCAGATCAAGTTATTACTGAACCTCGTAGGTCAACCAGAGTAAGATCCGCACCAGAGTGGTACGGTAATCCTGTTCTGGAGGTTATGTTACTAGACCATGGCGAACCTACGAACTATGAAGAAACGATGGTGAGCCCAGATTCCAAAAAATGGCTTGAGGCCATGAAATCTGAGATGGGATCCATGTATGAGAACAAAGTGTGGACTTTGGTTGACTTGCCCGTTGATCGGCAAGCCATCGAGAATAAATGGATCTTCAAGAAGAAGACAGACGCTAACGTAATGTTACTGTCTACAAAGCTCGACTTGTTGCAAAAGGTTTTCGACAAGTTCAAGGAGTTGACTACGATGAGACCTTCTCACCCGTAGCGATGCTAGTCCGTCCGAATCACGTTAGGAATTACCGCATTTTATGATTATGAAATTTGGCAAATGGATGTAAAAACTGCATTCCTGAATGGATTTCTGGAAGAAGAGTTGTATATGATGCAACCTGAAGGTTTTATCGATCCAAAGGGAACTAACAAAGTGTGCAAGCTCCAACGATCCATTTATGGACTGGTGCAAGCCTCTCGGAGTTGGAATAAACGCTTTGATAGTGTGATCAAAGCATTTGTTTTTATATAGACTTTTGGAGAAGCCTGTATTTACAAGAAAGTGAGTGGGAGCTCTGTAGCATTTCTGATATTATATGTGGATGACATATTGCTGATTGGAAATGATATAGAATTTCTGGATAGCATAAAGGGATACTTGAATAAGAGTTTTCAATGAAAGACCTCGGTGAAGCTGCTTATATATTGGGCATCAAGATCTATAGAGATAGATGAAGACGCTTAATTGGACTTTCACAAAGCACATACCTTGACAAAGTTTTGAAGAAGTTCAAAATGGATCAAGCAAAGAAAGGGTTTTTGCCTGTGTTACAAGGTGTGAAGTTGAGTAAGACTCAATGCCCGACCACTGCAGAAGATAGAGAGAAGATGAAAGATGTTCCCTATGCTTCAGCCATAGGCTCTATCATGTATGCAATGCTGTGTACCAGACCTGATGTGTGACTTGCTATAAGTCTAGCAAGGAGGTACCAAAGTAATCCACGAGTGGATCACTGGACAGCGGTCAAGAACATCCTGAAATACCTGAAAAGGACTAAGGATATGTTTCTCGTTTATGGAGGTGACAAAGAGCTCATTGTAAATGGTTACGATGATGCAAGCTTTGACACTGATCCGGACGATTCTAAATCGCAAACCGGATACATGTTTACATTGAACGGTGGAGTTGTCAGTTGGTGCAGTTCTAAACAAAGCGTCATGGCGGGATCTATGTGTGAAGCGGAGTACATAGCTGCTTCAGAAGCAGCAAATGAAGGAGTCTGGATGAAGGAGTTCATATCCGATCTAGGTGTCATACCTAGTGCATCAGGTCCAATGATAATCTTTTGTGACAATACTGGAGCAATTGCCTTGGTGAAGGAATCCAGATTTCACAAAAGAACCAAGCACATCAAGAGACGCTTCAATTCCATTTGGGATCTAGTCCAGGAGGGAGACATAGAAATTTGCAAGATACATACGGATCTTAATGTTGCAGACCTGTTGACTAAGCCTCTTCCACGAGCAAAACATGATCAGCACCAAGACTCCATGGGTGTTAGAATCATTACTATGTAATCTAGATTATTGACTCTAGTGCAAGTGGGAGAATGAAGGAAATATGCCCTAGAGGCAATAATAAAGTTATTATTTATTTCCTTATATCATGATAATTGTTTATTGTTCATGCTACAATTGTATTAACCGGAAACATGATACATGTGTGAATACATAAACAAACAGAGTGTCACTAGTATGCCTCTACTTGACTAGCTCGTTAATCAAAGATGGTTATGTTTCTTAACCATAGACATGAGTTGTCATTTGATTAACGGGATCACATCATTAGGAGAATGATTTGATTGACACGACCCATTCTGTTAGCTTAGCACTTGACTGTTTAGTTTGTTGCTATTGCTTTCTTCATGACTTTGTTCCTATGGCTATGAGATTATGCAACTCCCGTTTACCGGAGGAACACTTTGTGTGCTACCAAACGTCACAACGTAACTGGGTGATTATAAAGGTGCTCTACAGGTGTCTCCAAAGGTACTTGTTGGGTTGGCGTATTTCGAGATTAGGATTTGTCACTCCGATTGTCGGAGAGGTATCTCTGGGCCCACTCAGTAATGCACACCACTTAAGCCTTGCAAGCATTGCAACTAATGAGTTTGTTGCGGGATGATGTATTACATAACGAGTAAAGAGACTTGCCGGTAACGAGATTGAACTAGGTATTGAGATACCGACGATCGAATCTCGGGCAAGTAACATACCGATGACAAAGGGAACAACGTATGTTGTTATGCGGTCTGACCGATAAAGATCTTCATAGAATATTTGGGAGCTAATATGAGCATCCAGGTTCCGCTATTGGTTATTGATCGGAGACGTGTCTCGGTCATGTCTACATAGTTCTCGAACCCGTAGGGTCCGCACGCTTAATGTTTCGCTGACGGTTATATTTTGAGTTTATGAGTTTTGATGTACTGAAGGTTGTTCGGAGTTCCGGATGTGATCACGGACATGACGAGGAGTCTCGAAATGGTTGAGACTTGAAGATTGATATATTGGAAGCCTATATTTGGATATCGGAAGTGTTCCGGGTGAAATCGGGATTTTACCGGAGTACCGAGGGGTTACCAGAACCCCCCGAGGGATTAATGGGCCATAGTGGGCCTTAGTGGAGAAGAGGAGAGGCGGCCAGGGTAGGGCCGTGCACCCCTCCCCCTTAGTCTGAATAGGACAAGGAGAGGGGGGCCCTTTCCTTCCTCTCTACCTCCTCTTTCCCCCCTTCTCCTAATCAAACAAGGGAGGGAGGGAGTCCCACTCCCGGTGGGAGTAGGACTCCTCCTGGCGCGCCTCCTCCTGGCCGGCCGCACCTCCCTCCTTGCTCCTTTATATACGGGGGTAGGGGGCACCCCATAGACACAACAATTGATTTGATCTTTTAGCCGTTTGCGGTGCCCCCCTCCACCATAGTCCACCTCGATAATACTGTAGAGGTGCTTAGGCGAAGCCCTGCGTCGGTAGAACATCATCATCGTCACCACGCCATCGTGCTGGCGAAACTCTCCCTCAACACTCGGCTGGATCGGAGTTCGAGGGAAATCATCGGGCTGAATGTGTGCTGAACTCGGAGGTGCCGTGCGTTCGGTACTTGATCGGTCGAATCGTGAAAACGTACGACTACATCAATAGCGTTGTGCTAACGCTTCCGCTTTTGGTCTACAAGGGTACGTGGACAACACTCTCCCCTCTCGTTGCTATGCATCACCATGATCTTCCGTGTGCGTAGGAATTTTTTTGAAATTACTACATTCCCCAACATTATGTTCCACACTCTATTACACATCAGCAAAACATTCACATAACATATGGCACAACCCAACCCATCACATGTGTTGGGATAGTTAACTGCACGCCAAGTATTGAATTATCCTCAGTGTTGCATGTGCCTGCTTTTCCTGTGAACTTAGTGTGCTTGAGTGCTTTGGTTGACCAAATAGATTGCTGAATAATTCTTGACAAAGTTGTGTTCTTGATCCAGGAGAGATTGGCGGGCAGGAGTCCTGGGACTGAAACAAGGCGTAGGGGGCTATGGTACATGGACCGTTGCATGCTGGACCAGGAGGGATGGGACATGCTAGCTTCAGTTACTGAGAACATGGAGACTAGAGCATTGATCCATCACTGTAGGATGGGACATGTGCCTTTTGACAAAATGTATCAATTATTTCCTGATGTAATGAGTGGTGTGGACAAGAGCAAGTTGAAATGTGATGCATGTGAGTTTGCTAAACATACCAGAAACTCATATGTGAGTAAGGGGTCAGGTGCATATCTCCTTTTGTGTTGATCCACTCTGATGTATGGACTTGTCCAGTGTTATCTGTCAGTGGTATGAAGTACCTTGTTACGTTCATTGATTATCATTCTTGGATGACTTGGGTCTATCTTCTGAAACATAAAGATGAAGTGTTTCAAGGTCTTTTATGCACTTGTTCAGACTCAATTTAATGTGAAAATCAAGCACTCTTCTGACAATGGCACCGAGTATGTTAACAAGGCCATTGGTGCCTTCATGTCAGACAAGGGCATCCTGGATCAAAGATCTTGCCCGAACACACCACCTCAAAATGGGGTGGTAGAGAGGAAAAACCGCCACCTGCTAGAGGTGGCCCGAGCATTGATGTTCACCGTGAATGTCCCCACGTTCCTGTGGAGTGAAGCTGTCATGATGGACACCTTCTTGATCAACCGCACACCATCCCGAGTGACAGGTATGAAATCACCGTGTGAGTTGGTTTTCGCAGAAAATAAATTTCCTGTTCCTCCCAAGGTGTTCGGTTCCACTTGTTTTGGTCATGATCATAGGGCATCAGTCAACAAATTGGATCCTCGGGCCATAAAGTGCATCTTTGTTGGGTATTCTTCATGACAAAGAGGGTACAAATGTTGGAGTCCATCTGAGAGGCAGACATTTGTAAGCATGCATGTTACGTTTCGTGAAGCGGAACCTTTCTATGGTGAGAAAACTGATCCAAGTGTCTTGTTTGAATACCTTGACCAATGTATCCAACCGGAAATTGGTCAAGAGGGGGAGAGTAGTGGCACACAGCAGACGATGCATCAGTCACCTCACGCAAAAGATGACTCCATAGTAACTCATGTGGCTCATGTGATAGAAGCATCGACTTCCATCGGTGATGTGAAAATTGGCACACTGGCACCGGCTCGGGTTTGTAGTGTGCCGAGGTGGATACCAGAGCAAGAGGAGCAGCTAAAGGTGTATTTGTGGAAGCGTTCGCCGTCTCAGATTGGTACTGTGCCGAGGTGGACAATAGAGCAGGAGGAGCATCTAAAGGTGTATTCACAAAGCGAGGTGAGGGTGTTGCACATCAGGGGGAGCAATGAGATCCGCCACTAATGGAACAACAAGGTAGTAATGATGTTATATTGATACGTCTCTATCATATCTATAATTTTTGATTGTTTCATGCCAATATTACACAACTTTCACATACTTTTGGCAACTTTTTATATGATTTATTGGACTAACCTATTGTTCCAGTGCCCAGTGCCAGTTCCTGTTTTTTGCATGTTTTTTGTCTCGCGGAAAATCCATATCAAACGAAGTCCAAATGCAATAAAAATTTACGGAGAATTATTTTGGAATATATGTGATTTTTGGGAGTTGGAATCACCGCAAACGGAGGCCCACATAGCCCAGAAGACACTAGGGCGCGCCAGAGGCCCCTGGCGCATGGTGTTGGGTTGTGCCCTCCTCGAACGTCAGTTGGAGCTCTACTTCGGGCGCAAGGAAGCTTATATCCAGAAAAAATCATGTTAAAATATCAGCGCAATCGGAGTTATGGATCTCCCGGAATATAAGAAACGGTTTTTGGCCAGATCTAAGGAGCGCGAAACATATGAGAACAGAGAGGGAGATCCAATCTCGAAGGGGCTCCCGCCCCTCCGCCACCATGGAGACCATGGACCAGAGGGGGAACTCTCCTCCCATCTAGGGGGGAGGCGAAGGAAGAAGAAGAAGAAGAAGAAGAAGAAGAAGGAGGGGGGCTCTCTCCCCCTCTCTCCCGGTGGCGCCAGAACGCCGCCGGGGCTAGGATCGTGACGGCGATCTACATCAACAATCTTGCTACCGTCATCATCAACTCTCTCCCCCTCTATGCAGAGGTGTAACACCCCTTCTCTTCGCTGTAATCTCTACTTAAACATGGTGCTCAACTCCATATATTATTTCCCAATGATCTATGGTTATCCTATGATGTTTCAGTAGATCCGTTTTGCCCTGTGGATTAATCGTGATCTTGGTTGGTATGATTGTATATTTTATTTATGGTACTGTCCTACGGTGCCCTTCGTATCGCACGAACATGAGGGGCCCCGCTGTAGGGTGTTGCAATATGTTCATGGTTTGCTTATTGCCAGTATTGCGGGGGATGACAACATCCGAAACGCAGATAAGTGGGTTATGGCGTATGGGATAAAGAGGACTTGATACTTAATGCTATGGTTGGGTTTCACAACCTTAATGACCTTTAGTAGTTGCCGATGCTTGCTAGAGTTCCAATCATAAGTGCATATGATCCAAGTAGAGAAAGTATGTTAGCTCATGCCTCTCCCTCATATGAAATTGCAAGAATGATTACTGGTACTTGTTATCGATTGCCTAGGGAAAAATGACTTTCTAGTTGACAAAGCTATCCACTTTTATTACCTTGCAATTTATTCCTAGTTTTATTCTCGCAAGTACTCGTAGTTTTATTCTTGCAAAATAGTTTCATACTTGTTTCCGGTAAAGCAAACGTCAATTGTGCGTAGAGTTGTATCGGTGGTCGATAGAACTTGAGGGAATATTTGTTCTACCTTTAGCTCCTCGTTGGGTTCGACACTCTTATTTATCGAAGAAGGCTACAAACAATCCCCTATACTTGTGGGTTATCATATATCCATCTCTTCTGGCGGGGATTGCTACTTCTTGAGCTTGAGTTGGTTTTTCCCTTGAAGTGGAAAGGGTGATGCAGCACAGTAGAGATAAGTATTTCCCTCAGTTAAGAACCAAGGAATCAATCCAGTAGGAGAAATGCGCAAGTCCCCAATAGATGCACCTACACAAACAATCAAACACTTGTACCCAACACGATAAAGGGGTTGTCAATCCCTTCACGATCACTTGCAAAGGTGAGATCTGATATAGATAGATAAAACTAAACAAAAGATAAAATGTTTTTGGGTTTTTGTTGTCTATAGATTTGAAAATAAAAGATTGCAAAATAGTATATCGGAAACAAATATGATGGAAAATAGACCCAGGGCTATAGGTTTCACTAGAGGCTTCTCTCATGAAGGCAAATAATACGGTGGGTGAACAAATTACTGTCGAGCAATTGATAGAAAAGCGCAAAGTTATGATGATATCCAATGTAATGATTATGCATATAGGCATCATGTCCGTGTCAAGTAGACTGACTCCTTCCTACATCTACTACTATTACTCCACACATCGACCGCTATCCAGCATGCATCTAGAGTATTAAGTTCATAAAGAATGGAGTAAGGCCTTAAGTAAGATGACATGATGTAGAGTAATAAACTCAAGCAATATGATGAAAACCTCATCTTTTTATCCTCGATGGCAACAATTCAATACGTGTCTCGCTACCCCTACTTTGTCACTGGGTGAAATCACGCAACATTGACCCCAAAGCTAAACACCTCTCCCATTGCAAGAAAAACCAATCTAGTTGGCCAAACCAAACCAGTAGTTCGAAGAGAAATACAAAGATATCAAATAATGCATATAAGAATCCAGAGAAGATTCAAATAATATTCATAGATAAGTTGATCATAAATCCACAATTCATCATATCTCGACAAACACATCGCAAAAGAAGATTACATCAGATAGATCTCCAAGAACATCGAGGAAAACATGGTATTGAGAATCAAAGATAGAGAAGAAGCCATCTAGCTACTAGCTATGGACCCGTAGGTCTGAAGTAAACTACTCACGCTTCATTGGAAGGGCAATAGAGTTGATGTAGATGCCCTTCGTGATCGAATCCCCCTCCGGCAGGACGCCGACAAAGGCCCCAAGATGGGTTCTCACGGGAATAGAAGGTTGCGGTGGCAGAAAAGTATTTTCGTCGACTCCCCTGAGGGTTTTGGAATATATGTGAATATATAGGATGAAGAGCTAGGTCAGGGAGTCACCGAGGGGCCCACAAGGTAGGGGGCGCTCCCCTAGGGCGCGCCCTCCACCCTTGCTGTCGCCTCGTGGCTCTTCTGACTTGGACTCCAAGTCCCCTGGGTGTCTTCTAGTCCAAGAAAAATCATTGTGAAGTTTCATTCCATTTGGACTCCGTTTGGTATTCCTTTTCTGCAAAACTCAAAAACAAGGTAAATACAGAAACTGGCACTGGCTCTAGATTAATAAGTTAGTCCCAAAAATGATATAAAATAGCATATTAATTCATATAAAACATCCAAAACAGATAACATAATATCATGGAACAAAAAAATTATAGATACGTTGGAGACGTATCAAGCATCCCCAAGCTTAATTCCTGCTCGTCCTTGAGTAGGTAAATGATAAAAGCAGAATTTTTGATGTGGAATGCTACCTAACATATTTATCCATGTAATTTTCTTCATTGTGGCATGAATGTTCAGATCCATAGGATTCAAAACAAAATTTTAATATTGACATAAAAACAATAATACTTCTAGCATACTTAGAAAACAATTATGTCTTCTCAAAATAACATATGGCCAAAGAAAGTTATCCCTACAAAATCATATAGTCTGGCTATGCTCCATCTTCATCACACAAAGTATTAAATCATGAACAACAACGATGAAAAATCCAAGCAACTGTTTCATACTTTTGATGTTCTCAAACCTTTTCAACTTTCACGCAATACATGAGCTTGAGCCATGGATATAGCACTATAGGTGGAGTAGAATACGGTGGTTGTGGAGAAGACAAAAAGAAGGAGATAGTATCACATCAACTAGGCATATCAACGGGCTATGGAGATGCCAATCAATAGATATCAATGTGAGTGGATAGGGATTGCCATGAAACAGATGCACCAGAGCTATAATTTTATGAAACCTCCAAAAGAAACTAAGTGGGTGTGCATCCAACCCGCTTGCTCACGAAGACCTAGGGCAATTTGAGGAAGCCCATCATTGGAATATACAAGCCAAGTTCTATAATGAAAAATTCCCACTAGTATATGAAAGTGACAACATAGGAGACTCTCTAACATGAAGATCATGGTGCTACTTTGAAGCACAAGTGTGGAAAAAGGATAGTAACATTGCCCCTTCTCTCTTTTCTCTCATGTTTTATTCTGGTGGGCTTCTTGGCCTCTTTTATTTTTTGTAAAGTCCGGAGACTCATCCCAACTTATGAGGGAATCATAGCTTCCTTCATCCTTTCCTCACATGGGACAATCCTCTAATAATGAAGATCATCACACTTTTATTTACTTACAACTCAAGAATTACAACTCGATTCTAGAACAAAAAAATGACTATATAAATGCCTCTGGCGATGTACCAGGATGTGCAATGAATCAAGAGTGACATGTATAAAAAATATTAAAGGTGGCTTTGCCACAAATATGATGCCAACTACATGATCATCCAAAGCGATATGACAATGATGAAGCATGTCATAATAAGCAGAAGTGGAAAGTTGCATGGCAATATATCTCGGAATGGCTATGGAAATGCCATAATGGGTAGGTATGATGGCTGTTTTGAGGAAGGTATATGGTGGGTGTAAGGTACCGGCGAAAGTTGCGCTATACTAGAGAGGCTAGGAATGGTGGAAGGGCGAGGGTGGGTATAATCCATGGACTCAACATTAGTCATAAAGAACTCACATATTTATTGCAAAAGTCTATTAGTTATTGAAACAAAGTACTACGCACATGCTCCTAGGGGGATAGATTGGTAGGAAAATACCATCGCTCGTCCCCGACCACCACTCATAAGGAAGACAATAAATAAATAAATCATGCTCCAACTTCATCACATAACGGTTCACCATACGTGCATGCTACGGGAATCACAAAATCTAACACAAGTATTTCTACCAATCCACAATTACTCACTAGCATGACTCAAATATCACCATCTTTATGAAGGAAATATGCCCTAGAGGCAATAATAATGTTGTTATTTTATATTTCCTTAGTCATGATAAAGGTTTATTATTCATGCTAGAGTTGTATTTATCGGAAACCTTGATACATGTTTGAATACATGAACAAACACCATGGCCCTAGTGTGCCTCTACTAGACTAGCTCGTTGATCAAAGATGGTTAAGATTTCCTGACCATAGACACGAGTTGTCATTTGATAACGGGATCACATCGTTAGGAGAATGATGTGATGGACAAGACCCATCCGTTAGCTTAGCATAATGATCGTTCAGTTTTATTGCTTTCATTTCTTCATGACTTATACATATTCCTTTGACTATGAGATTATGCAACTCCCGAATACCAAGGAATACCTTGTGTGCTATGAAATGTCATAACGTAACTGGGTGATTATAAAGATGCTCTACAAGTATCTCTGAAGGAGTTTGTTGAGTTGGCATAGATCGAGATTAGGATTTGTCACTCCAAGTATCAGAGAGGTATCTTTGGGCCCTCTCGGTAATACACATCATAAGCTTGCATGCAAATGACTAAGGAGTTGGTCACGAGGTGATGTATTACGGAACAAGTAAATAGACTTGTCGGTAACGAGATTGAACTAGGTATGAAGATACCGACGATCGAATATCGGGCAAGTAACATACCGATAGACAAAGGGAATAACGTATGTTGTCATAACGGTTCGACCGACAAAAGATGTTCGTAGAATATGTAGGAGCCAATATGAGCATCCAGGTTCCGCTATTGGTTATTGACCGGAGAGGTGTCTCGGTCATGTCTACATAGTTCTCGAACTCGTAGGGTCCGCACGCTTAACGTTTGATGACGATATAATATTATATGAGTTATGTGATTTGGTGACCGAATGTGGTTCGGAGTCCCGGATGAGATCACGGACATGACGAGGAGTCTCGAAATGGTCGAGAGGTAAAGATTGATATATAGGACAATGATATTCGAACACTGAAAGTGTTCCGGAGGGTACCGGGTACATATCGGGTCACCAGAAGGGGTTCCGGGCACCCCCAGCGAAAGATATGGGCCTTATGGGCCAAGAGGGGAAACACACCAGCCACCAGGGGCTGGTGTGTGCCCCATATGGGCTGAACCAGAGGAAGAAGGAAAGAGGGGAAGAGAAAGGAAATGGGGGATTCGGCCTCCCCCTTCCCTTTCTCCCCCCTCTTTCCTTCCCCCTTTGGCCAATATGGCAGGGGGCGTCGGCCATGGGGTAGGATTCGGCCTACTTGGGCGCCTCCTGGCTGCCTCCCCTCTCTCTCCCACCTATATATATGTGGGGAGGGGCGCCCTAACACAGACCAGGCAATTGTTTAGCCGTGTGCGCCCCCCCCCCCCCCCCCCCGCCACCGTTTACTCCCCCGGTCATATTTTCATAGTGCTTAGGCAAAGCCCTGCTAGGATCACTTCACCATCACCGTCACCACGCCGCCGTGCTGAAGGAACTCATCTACTACCTCGACGTCTTGCTGGATCAAGAAGGCGAGGGCCGTCACCGAGCTGAAGGGGTGTAGAACGCGGAGGTTGAGAAACGTTCCGCTTACGGTCTATGAGGGTACGTAGACACACTCTCCCCCTCGTTGCCATGCATCTCCATTGATAGATCATTGCATGTGCGTAGAATTTTTTGTTTTCCATGCAACGATTCCCAACAGTGGCATCATGAGCCAGGTCTATGCTTAGATGATATGCACGAGTAGAACACAAAGAGTTGTGGGAGGTGATAGTCATACTGCTTACCACCAACGTTGTATTTTGATTCGGTGGCATTGTGGGATGAAGCGGCCCGGACCAACCTTACATGTCCATGCACATGAGACCGGTTCCAACGACAAACATGCAACTAGTTTTGCATAAAGGTGGCTGGCGGGTGTTTGTTTCTCCTACTTTAGTTGAATCGAATTTGACTGTGACCGGTCCTTGAAGAAGGTTAAAACGGAAAAATTGATGAAACACCTTTGTGGTTTTATGCGTAGGTAAGAACGGTTCTTGCTAGAAGCTCGTAGCATCCACGTAAAACTTGCAACAACAAAGTAGAGGACATCTAACTTGTTTTTGCAGAGCATGTTGTGATGTGATATGGTCAAGACATGATGTGATAAATCTTATTGTATGACATGATCATGTTTTGAAAGATATCTGACAACCGACAGGAGCCTTATGGTTGTCTCTTTATTGCATGAAATGCAAATGCCATGTAATTTCTTTACTTTGTCACTATGCATTAGCGATAGTTGTAGAAGCAATAGTTGGCGAGACGACCACGACGCTACGATGGAGATCAAGCTGTCAAGCAGATGATGATGGAGATCATAACGATGCTTTAGAGATGGAGATCAAAAGCACAAGATGATGATGGCCATATCATGTCACATATTTTGATTGCATGTGATTTTTATCTTTTTATGAATTTTATTTTTCTTAGTACGGCGGTAGCATTATGAGATGATCCCTTCACTAAATTTCAAGGTAAAAGTGTTCTCCCTAAGTATGCACCGTTGCTACAGTTCGTCGTGTTGAGACACCACGTGATGATCGGGTGTGATAGACTCTACATTCACATACAATGGGTGCAAGACAGTTTTGCACATGTGGAATACTTGGGTTAAACTTGATGATCCTAGCATGTACAGACATGGCCTCAGAACACTGGAGATCGAAACGTCGAACGTGAATCATATAGTAGATATGATCAACACAGAGATGTTCACCATTGATGACTACTCCATCTCACGTGATGATCGGATATGGATTAGTTGATTTGGATCATGTATCATTTATATGACTTGAGGGATGTCTATCTAAGTGGGAGTTCTTAAGTAAGTTGACTAATTGAACTTAATTTATCATGACCTTAGTCCTGATAGTATTTGCATATCTATGTTGTAGATCAATGGCCCATGCTACTGTTCCCCTGAATTTTAATGCGTTCCTGGAGAAAGCTAAGTTGAAAGATGATGGTAGCAACTACACGGACTGGGTCCGTAACTTGAGGATTATCCTCATTGTTGCATAGAAGAATTATGTCCTTGATGCACCACTAGGTGAAAGGCCTGCTGCAGGAGCAGATGCTGATGTTTTGAATGTCTGTCAAGCTCGATCTGATGACTACTCGATAGTTCAGTGTGCCATGCTTTACGGCTTAGAATCAGGACTTCAAAGATGTTTTGAACGTCATGGAGCATATGAGATGTTCCAGGAGTTGAAGTTAATATTTCAAGCAAATGCTCGAGTTGAGAGATATGAAGTCTCCAACAAGTTCTACAGCTGCAAGATGGAGGAGAACAATTCTGTTAGTGAACACATACTCAAAATGTCTAGGTATCATAATCACTTGACTCAGCTGGGAGTTAATCTTCCAGATGATAGTGTTATTGACAGAGTTCTTCAATCACTGTCAACAAGCTACGAAGGCTTCATGATGAACTATAATATGAAAGGGATGGACTAAGACAATTCCCGAGCTCTTCGCAATGCTCAAGGCTGCGGAGGTAGAAATCAAGAAGGAGTATCAAGTGTTGATGGTTAACAAGACCACTAGTTTCAAGAAAAATGGCAAGGGAAAGAAGGGGAACTTCGAGAAGAATGGCAAGCAAGTTGCAACTCCCAGGAAGAAGCCCAAAGCTGGATCCAAGCCTGAAACTAAGTGCTTCTACTGCAAAGGGACTGGTCACTGCAAGCGGAACTTCCCCAAGTATTTGGCGGATCAAAGGATGGCAAAGTGAACAAAGGTATATTTGATATACATGTTATTGATGTGTACCTTACTAATGTTCGTAGTAGCGCCTGGGTATTTGATACTTGTTCAGTTGCTCATATTTATAACTCGAAACATGAGCTATGGATTAAACGAAGATTGGCTAAGGACGAGGTGATGATGCGCGTCGGGAATGGTTCCAAGGTTGATGTGATCGCCGTCTGCATGCTACCTCTACATCTACCTTCGAGATTAGTTTTGGACTAGAATAATTGTTATTTGGTGCCAGCGTTGAGCATGAACATTATATCTGGATCTTGTTTAGTGTGAGATGGTTATTCATTTAAATCTGAGAATAATGGTTGTTCTATTTATATGAGTAATATCTTTTATGGTCATGCACCCTTGAAGAGTGGTCTATTTTTGTCGAATCTCGATTGTAGTGATACACATATTCATAATATTGATGCCAAAAGATGCAAAGTTGATAATGATAGTGCAACATATTTGTGGCATTGCCGTTTAGGTCATATTTGTGTAAAGCGCACGAAGGAACTCCATGCAAATGGGCTTTTGGAATCACTTGATTATGAATCATTTGATACTTGCGAACCATGCCTCATGGGCAAGATGACTAAAACTCCGTTCTCCGGAACAATGGAGCGAGCTAATGACTTATTGGAAATAATACATACCGATGTATGCGGTCCAATGAGTATTGAGGCACGTGGCGGGTATCGTTATTTTCTGACCTTCATAGATGATTTGAGCAGATATGCATATATCTACTTAATGAAACGCAAGTCTGAAGCATTTGAAAAGTTCAAAGAATTTCAGAGTGAAGTGGAGAATCATCGTAATAAGAAAATAAAGTTTCTACGATCTGATCACGGAGGTGAATATTTGAGTTACAAGTTTGGCCTTCATTTAAAACAATGTGGAATAGTTTCACAACTCACGCCACCTGGAACACCACAGTGTAATGGTGTGCCTGAACGTCGTAACCGTACTTTATTAGATATGGTGTGATCTATGATGTCTCTTACCGATTTACCACTATCGTTTTGGGGTTATGCATTAGAGACAACTACATTCACGTTAAATAGGGCACTGTCAAAATCCATTGACACGACACTGTATGAACTGTGGTTTGGCAAGAAACAGAAGCTGTCGTTTCTTAAAGTTTGGGGTTGCGACACTTATGTCAAAAGGCTTCAACCTGATAAGCTCGAGCCCAAATCAGAGAAGTGTGTCTTCATAGGATACCCTAAGGAACAATTGGGTACACCTTCTACCACAAATCCGAAGGCAAGACCTTTGTTGCCAAGAATGGAACATTTCTAGAGAAGGAGCTTCTCTCAAAAGAAGTGAGTGGTAGGAAAGTAGAACTTGATGACGTAATTGTACCTTCTCTCAATTTGGAAAGTAGCACATCAGAGAGATCCGTTCCCGTGATGCCTACACCAACTCGAGAGGAAGCTAATGATGATGATCATGAAACTTTAGATCAAGTTACTACTAGACCTCATAGGTCGAACAAGGCACGTTCCGCACCAGAGTGATACGGTAATCCTGTTCTGAAAGTCATGTTCTAGACCAAACCTACGAACTATGAAGAAGCTATGATGAGCCCAGATTCCGAAAACTTGAGGCCATGAAATCGGAGATAGGATCCATGTATGAGAACAAAGTATGGACTTTGGTGGACTTACCCGGTGATCAGCAAGCCATTGAGAATAAATGGATCTTCAAGAAGAAGACTGACGCTGATGGTAATGTAACTGTCTACAAAGCTCGACTTGTCGTGAAAGGTTTTCGACAAGTTCAAGGTGTTGACTATGATGAGACCTTCTCACCCGTGGTGATGCTTAAGTTAGTCCGAATCATGTTAGAAATTGCCACATTTTATGATTATGAAATTTGGCAAATGGACGTCAAAACTGCATTCCTCAATGGATTTGTTAAAGAAGAGTTGTATATGATGCAACCAGAAGGTTTTGTCAATCGTAAAGGTGCTAACAAAGTGTCCGTGCTCCAGCGATCCATCTATGGACTAGTGCAAGCACCTCGGAGTTGGAATTTATGCTTTGATGAGGTGATCAAAGCATATGGTTTTATACAGACTTTCGGTGAAGCCTGTATTTACAAGAAAGTGAGTGGGAGCTCTGTAGCATTTCGATATTATATGTAGATGACATATTGTTGATTGGAAATGATATAGAATTTTTGGATAGCATAAATGGATACTTGCATAAAAGTTTTTCAATGAAAGACCTCAGTGAAGTTGTGTATATGTTGGGCACCAAGATCTATAGAGATAGATCAAGACGCTTAATAGGACTTTCACAAAGCACATACCTTGACAACGTTTTGACGAAGTTCAAAATGGATCAGTCAAAGAAAGGGTTCTTGCCTGTGTTACAAGGTGTGAAGTTGAGTCAGACTCAAAGCCCAACCACTGCAGAAGATAGAGAGAAAATGAAAGTCATTCCTTATGCCTCAGCCATAGGTTCTATCATCTATGCTATGGTGTGTACCCGACCTGATGTGTGCCTTGCCATAAGTCTGGTAGGGAAGTACTGTAGTGACCCGACCCGAATGGGTCAAGTCTCTGTGCTTAAGTGTCATCCCTGGATCGGTATGCTGACACACACAGTACTCGAGGATTTATAACAGAGGTAAATCACATGTATAAGTAACATAAGATACTATTACCTCAATCCAAAATAGCGGAAGTAACAAGGTTGTGGATTCCCATCAACACCAACGGCAAAGTTGAGTGTAGAAATCATAACGTATCACTTATTCGTCGTAAGATTCCTGCAACATGAGACGTTGCAGCCACAAAGGGTCAGTACATTGAATGTACTGGCAAATTCACACCATAGAGAGAAATGATGAACAATGGCTATCACTACATGCATATATGGCTGGTGGAAAAGCTCTATGGTTATAAGGTTTTTGCGAACAGCCAATTTTTCCCTACTGCAAAGGAATACATTTTAATTAACTATCATGGTGGTTGTTAAACATTGAGAATGGTTGACAGCATTCTCAATCCCAATTAAGCATCATCATTAAAACCCAACAATATTCATTTAAAGTAACGTGATGAGATTCACATGATAATCGAGGTACTAGATACTCAAGATGTCCATAACCGGGGACACGGCTAACCATGATTAGTTTATACACTCTGCAGAGGTTTTCGCACTTTTCCTCACAAGACTCGATCTCCTCCGTTTGGTTTCTTGCACTACATGGTGTTTGAGAAACGGATGACCGAGACATAGTCTTTCAGAAATGCTAGCACCTTACGATCGGGTAGACCGTACCACCTACATCCCCTACATCTGCTAGTCTACCACTATAAGAGTCCGCACGACTTAGTCAACTATGCTAGAGCCCATAATAGCTTGTGGCTGCACACAGAAGTTTCTAGTATGAATAATCTTATGATCCCTTTGAGCCTGGGTGGCGGTCCATAAAAAAATAGGCAATCCTGGTCTACCCAGGTGCCTAGACAGGCAATCCTGGAATAACCCGGTGCCTCAATCCACCCAGATGTGTGTTTAAGTTGCCACCTTAAGTAAACCATTAATTAACAATCTCACATATATCATGAATACTCTCAAAACCCAATCCACGTCTACGAGCATAGCATGGCAATATAAGCATAACGTAATAGTAACTCCCAAGGGTTGAATGCAGGGCAATAGGTTCCTACCTCATCAACTACTTCCCAATACCCACATGTTATCAATCCTACTCATGCAATGTTTGAGGGTGAAACTAATGCATAAAAACTGGGTATGAAAGGAATATGATCAAAGTGTGAACTTGCCTGCAATGTTGAGGAAGATGATTCGCACTCAAAACTCTTGATAGATCTACTCGTCACACTCCAGTCAATCTATCGTAAGCAAACAATAGTAACCACACATAAGCAATCACTCAAAAGAAGCGAAGAAAAGATCACGGAAAACTTCAAAAACAAGCAAATAACTCTTGCAACATAAAACAATTTCTAATAGTACCAAATGAATTTGGCCTTATCAAAAAGTTTAGGTCAAGAGCTTCGATTTGCAAAAAGAATCAACTCAAACGGACGGATAATGTTATGATCAAACGAAGTTTGAATTCAAATCTAATCAAATTCAAATTTTAAAATTTCAAAAACATGTTTGAGTTGGATTACTGGATAGAGGAGATCATAACGAAGACGTGAGCATTGGTTTCACTGAATTTGGACTAACGGTTGAAAAGTTGTGGTGTTTTGAAAATCAGGGACTAAATTGAAAAATAAAATCTACACCTAGGTCCCTGGCCACGTGTCAGAAATCTATTGGTTAAAAACTGTTCGCTGCGAAGGCAAAGCAGTGAACATTCACTAAGTAAGGAAAAACGATTCGAAAGAAAAAAAAGAACTCATCTAATCCTATCCATCTAACCCAGATCAGACGGACGAGGAGCACCGGCGGCTTACCGCGGTGGTGGGCGTCGACGTCGCCGGAGAAGGAGACGGCAGCGGCGTCGGGGTCATCGGGGTGGCTGCTCCGGCGATCCTCCGGCGTGGCCGCGCGGTCAGGGAGAAGCGGCGCAAGTAGGGGAAGGCGATGGCGGCGCCGGCGGAGGTCGAGGGTGACGGAACGGGGCGCGGCGGCAGCGGCAGATCTCGTCGGAGGCGGGAACTCCAACGAGGGCGGCGACGGCTGTTGTTTGCGGCAAAGGAGGAGGAACGGGGCCCGGGCAGCGGTATAAATAGGAGGAGGGGGTCGGCTTGTGCGAGGGGCAGAGGGAGAGGAGTCCCGCCTGGACACGGCGTCGCCAACGAGGAGTGCTGGAGTCGGACTCCAGCGGCAGGTAGGAGAAGGTCCCGACAGGTGGACCCCACCTGTCGGTGACTGGGCAAAGCGGTGTGCGAGTGGGCGAGCTAGCGGGCGAGCGAGACGGAGGCGATTCGGGCGCGGGCGTAGGCCGCTGCTGGGCTGGGCCGGCTGGCCTGGCGCGGAGAGAGAGAGAGAGAGAGAGAGAGAGAGAGAGAGAGAGCAGTGCTGGGCTTCGGCCTGGCACTATTCGAAGAGAGTTTTTTTTTAAAACACAGGCAAACGAAAATAAAACAAAAGGAAATAGAAGCAAAATATAATATAGGCATATTATATATCAAAATTTTCAGAAAAAGATTCTCTACGACATGAACATTTTTATAATGCCAAATAAAATCCACCCAAATTCAGATAATTCAAAGAGTGCTACTGGTCTAATAAAATCCAATAAAAATCATTTTAAAAATACCAAAATGATTTCAAATAAATTTTTCTCCAATTTTCTATTGTAGGGAATCATGTTACCCTACTTTCCATGTATTTTGTTTTTGGAGAAAAATAATTTGAATAAAACTCAAATAACCCAATTGAAAAAATTATTATTTCAAATGGATTTTAAATTTGAGTTTCTTTGAAACTCCCAACTCATATTTCATAAGTTTTGAAGAAGTCATTTTATCTTCGCTCTTGAAAATCATTGAGTTGCATGAAGTTTATTAATTTGAAATATTTCCAGATGAAATTCAAATATTTTCAACACCCCTTGTCATTTAAATAAATGGAAGAAGTCATGTCATCTTCTCTCCAGGGTTTTGTGATGAAAAGAATTTGAATTTACGGGGATCAAAAAGAAAAAGGTGAAAGTTTGGGAAAGTCCTTTTATTCCCTCTCATTTAACTTTCAAAAAGTTTCGAATTTCACTCAATCAATCACACAACAATCAAACAATCAATCAATCTATCTATTTATTATAACATTCCAAAATTTAGAATTTTGGGATGTTACAAACCTACCACCCTTAAAATGAACCTCGTCCTCGAGATTCGGAGAGGCTAACAAGAAATAGGTTAGGTTTGGGGTCTTCTCAAAATCCATCAATCATTACATGGGGTTTGGGGTGCTACCACCCTTAGAAGCATGGTTACGGTTCCATCAAAACTCATATACTCCACCCTTATTCTTGACAGTGTCGGTCTTCTCAGATCCTCGAGAAAAAGTCCTTCTCTGAGCTCTTCCGGTAGTGGAATAACCTTTTCCTCAATTCTTCTGTCCTTTCCTCTTGGTAAGGTTATTCCGAGATTGGGTCTTCTTAGCTGACGGGTATGGCGCCAATACAAACTAACTATCGATATCTCATGGTGGTAATCCGATTATGGTTTCTCCTGCAGGAAATGGGTCTGAGTTGATCCTCACCGTATAACCTACGGTTGGCAAAAGCTGCCTTGTATAAGGGAAAAATTCTTATACCATTCTAAGGTTTAACAAGGTTTAATATCGTCATCTCTCTACTTTAGGCAAGTCACTCAGATTTACCATCCCATATAGCAAGGCGAACTATAAGAGTAAGTCGGTATGGTGATCAATCCATCCCGCACCCAAATCATTACCATGTATACAGTTTAGCGAATCTCGCATACTATCACTCGGTCATCCTCACAAGCATTGCAGAATTTCTCTTGTCGACGAACGAAGTTCGGATATATCCATAGATTCTGCAAGCCAGACAAACATCTATTGTTTCTTCACAACTCTCAGGTTTTGTGTTACTCCTATAAAATCGTCTATCGATAAAATCGTAACTTCTTCTTCCAGGGTTTTTCCTTCAGCAAGAATGTGCTTGCTTCTTGGCTGGTCCTGGGGCATGTGGGTTATGGCCCATCTCATCACTTGTAGTCCTTGAACTTATCATCGGGCAACTGATCATTATTCCAACTTCCAACTTCCTAGTATTCTTAAATCCATCCAATTGTACTGTCTTCCTTCCTTCTATTGGCACCAAACTAGGACATGATTACTCAGACTCATCATGGAGTTTCCATTGATCCACATTTCCGACATCATACCTCCTTTATATCCAATAGTAATTTATCTCTTCATCCTCGTGGGATATCCCTCATACCGAGATAAAAACTTATACTTATGAAGTCCATATTCCACTTCGTGGAACATCATTATCCTTTCCAGCGTCAAGCGTCCTTACAGGGGAATATTGGCCATCTCTGCATGGCACTTCTTCAACTGGGAAACGTGAAACACATCTTGAACTCCTGACAGTCCTTCGGGTGACTCCAACTTGTTGGCCACTTCTCCCATACGCTCAAAAACTCGGTATGGTCCTACAAATCTCGGGGCTAACTTTCCCTTAACTCCAATTCATTTAACTCCTTGCAGAGGGGGCACACGAAGACATGCTCTGTCTCCAATTTCATAGACTACCTCCTTGCGTTTTTTAGTCTGCATAACTCTTCTGCCTGGACTGAGTTACCTTCAGTCTATCTCGAATCAACTTAACATTCTCTTCTGACTCCTTGATCACATTTGGTCCAACAAATGACGGTCTCCAACTTCATCCCACATACTCTTGGGGCATCACACATATCGAGACAAAACTCGTATTCATTTTGTCTGAAATCCACTCAGTGGAGTATCCTTATCTTTTCCAGGGGCAACGGTTCTTACAGGGTACTACCACCCTTAAAATGCACAAATCTTCCATAGACCATATTTCTCATATCCTCAGAATGGTCAAAATCCTTATTCATAGAGTAACAACTCATAAAATCCATATCAGTACCAATGATGCTAGCTTTATTCTTTCTCAAATGATTACAATCTCTCGCCTTTCCATTACATGTCTCAACTCAACACCTCAATATAAAAGAAAATGTTCTCACTTCTACAACTCCCTTTTTTTTGTTGCAAACTCAACTATCTAGCAAAAGTTTCCTTCTCCTTGGGGCATTCTCTGGCAAAGTGTCCTGCTCCATTACCACTAAAACATATTACTTCTGACAAGTATTGAGGTTTCCTTTTTGGGCAACTGTTGAGGTAGTGCCCTGACTCCTTGCACCTATAACATGTGATATGACTCAGATCCTTCCTGGAATCCACTCTGCTTCTCTTCCTGGACCTTTCCATGCCAATCATGGCTTCTATTTATTGTGGGCCATATTCTACTTCCTCTATCGGGAATTATACTAGATCCCCATTCAAACAATTTTGGGAGATGTGTCCTTCTTCTCCACATGAATAGCAAGACTTAGTGCAGGGTTTACTCGGGTCCTCTTTAGGTGTGTCCTCCACATCTTCCTACATCACGGGTTCTTCTAAAATTTCCATAAGGGCTCCTTTATTTACTTCTTTCTTCTGTTGTACGGTTCGTTGTACCATGGGATAAATGTGACACTGAGCAGGATAGTGGGTAGTCCCTTCACACAAGAAACAAGTAATCTGCCTAGTTGGGCATTATTTAGCTGGGTGACTTTCTTCACAATTAGGGCATTCATCCTTGTGTTCTTTATGGGTGTGTCCTATTTCTCCACAAATCTTGCATGCACAAGGTTTCTTCATATCCTTTCCATAAGGCTTCAACTTCTGGGACACAAGCCGAGACTTTGGCAGAGTCAACTTAAATTCTTTCCAAGTGGTTACTCCTTGCCATCCATTGATGGTTTGGTACATCCTCCACCAAGTAGCAGCATCTCTTTAAAAGCACTGAAGAGCATGCTGGGTCATATCCTTTCCGACTATAGAGTTATTCTTCATGTGATCCTCCATGCTCTGAATCCATTGGTCCGTCTCCAATAGACTCAGCGGTCCAGAAAATATAAGTTCATCTTCATTCATCCTCTATTGGGTCCATGGGTTTGGGGTGAGATAAAAGAGATAGAGAGGGATACACACAATACAAAAAAAAGTTTTGAAAAGACAGATTTTTTTTATTTGTGGCTGTCGGGAAAACATCAAACAAATGACAGCTCACAAATGTCACATCTAACGTAGGTATATAACAGGGGTTTGGTCTTCTAAAGGTCAATAAACCTTCAACGTCTCCAAACTCTTCAAGCCTTGTTCATGCCTTCAATGGCTTCTTCCGATCATGATTGTATTCTCAAGTTCTTTTGCCAGATCATCTCTATTAACGTGAAATCTCTCGTGACATCCTTTAATATTCCGGAGTTGCATTTCAAACTTCTGGTTTCAACATCCTTCACATGAACCATGGTCATACTGTCCTTCAGTTCCTGACAAATCTCCGCTATCTCGAGGTTGTAGCTCCTCCATCTTGGCTACTTTCAGCTTTTGGTTCCTGAGTTCTTCATGAAATGCTTCCTTGTCTAATACGGCTTCATGGAGCTCCACCTTAAACTTCTTGATGTACTACCCCAGATACTGGTGATACACCGGCTAAAGTTAAAACTTCATCTTACTAATAGGTGCTCCATCAGCCTTCTTCCATCAAATCCATTCTGAAGAAATGCATCCTTAACTCAGCACGGTGACAATAGCTTCAGCGGGCGATGACATCACGGATAACCGTGTTTCTGCTCTTGTCATTCCCATGAGATATCATTCCATAGTTGATATCTCCTGCCTTAGGGTTTTCTTTGACAAAACTTCGAGTTCTCATGCTCCTTGTTGCAGTCTTTCTCCGGTACACCTTGATCTCGGGTATTGACAACTGTCGGAGTAATCGACCACGGGTACCCCGAGGACGGCAAGACGATATTTCAAGACATCAGGACTAGCAAAGCCCCTCAGTCCGACTGCGCCAGCCAGCCGGCTGCCGACTACGCCAACCAGCCGGCTGCCGACTGCACCAGCCAGCCGGCTGCCGACTACAGCCCGAAGCGACATCGACAAGACCCCGATGTGGCGGCCATACCGCGGACGAGACGGCTGTACCTCGATGCCATCATGTATAGTGTCACTTGTCCCTTGGCACTATTTATGAAGTGACCCAGGGGACAAGCATGACACCCCACCATGCCTACATAGCTTGCTCTCTAAGCTAGCCATGCCTATATATATGGGCATCCATCCCTCCATCCAGGAGGATGGACACTCACACACACTCACGACCGCAAGCCACGGCCATACATGGCCGGCCACTAGCATACCACATACATGCATTTACCAAGTCAGATGCCTATGGCACTGATCCCAGATACAGCTCCAGGAGCAACTCTGTACTAGATATATCAGATACACTCAGACATGCAGCAGTAGGAGTATTATCTCTCCGGAGAGCTCCGAAGCTGGGTAAACCTCCGCGTGCTACTCGCATACCCGCTCCCGGGCCTATCAGCAGCAGTCTTACCCACACACTAAGCCCTTGTGGCATCTGTCGACTCGCAAGCCCCCCGTGAGAAATACCACGACAGTTGGCGCCCACCGTGGGGCGGTACTACTACTATGCTACCACGCTGCTGCTGGTTTCGTAGTCCGGGCGGGACCATTTCCGTCATCACCGCCGCGTCGCCGTCGTCTCTCCGGTAGCGCTCGGGGGCCCGACATCAACACGCCCTCAGAGCAGCCACGAGGGGCGGCGCGTCCTCGCCATCGGCCTCTTCGTCTTCATCATCGCGGCGTCGCGCCGCCTCTCTGATAGAGGTCGGGGGCTCGACGTCGACATGCCCCCAGAATGGACGTGAGGGGCGGCATGACCTCGCCATCGGCCTTGCCTTCTTTGCCACCGCCGCAACGCCGACCGTCCCTCGTTTCGGTCGGCCGTGGCCATCCATCGCGCCGTTTCGCTCCTGCCTGCTTTGTCGCTGACGTTTTCTTCGCAGTAGCCGCTGCTTTGCGCATGGCCCTCCACCAGTCGTGGCTTTTTTCCTCTTACACTATGGGCTCGCCCAACGCTCGCTGCAGCCAGCTACTGCTCCATGCCTCGCTGTAGCTACACCTGCGGCCATGCCTCGCTGCTGGTCATCCACGCACATACAAGCTACACCTCTGGTCCCTGTGTGTACATGCGTGTGTGCATGGCTAGCTAGCTAGCTAGCAAGCCCAATGGATTGGGCTGCATGCATGCTAGCTAGCTAGCTAGCCCGGTTCAAGTGCACGCTGGAGATGGCTGCGCACACCGGCGCAGACCCGGCCTCCGCTCCGGGCCGCCGTCGCATGTCGGCCCTGCTCCATAGCCACTCCAGCTCCTCCCCTCCGGCTCCCGGCGCCCCTCCACCCTCCGCGGCCTCCCGCGCGCGCCAGCCTGCCTGCCGACTCGCTGCCCGCGCCGGCTGCGCCTCGCCCAGGCTCCCTGCCGGGTCGCCGCACCTCCGGCCTCCTCCCCGTGCCACCCCGCTGGCCTCTCGAGCCCCTGCCAGGTCGCTGCGGCTCCCGTCGCGCCTGCCGTCTTCCGCTCGCCCTGCGGCCGGTTTCGGGCGTGCTTGGTTGCTGGGTCCCCGCTCCGGCCGGCTCCGCCGTGCCTCCCGCGCCCGGACGGCCGGCTTCGCCGCCCGCCATCTCCGCCACGACCCGGACGGCCGGCTTCGCCGCCACCCAGCTCCGCCGCGACCCGGACGGCCGGTTTCGCCGCCCCCGGCTCCACCGCTACCCGAACGGCCGGCTCCGCTTGCCACCCGGCCGGTCCTGCCCCCTGGCCTCTCTGCGCTCCCAGGCCGGCTCGCGTTGCTCAACTGCTGCGGCCGAGTGCTGGCTCAAAAGAAGCGAGTGAGATGCCGGCTGAAGAAAAGTCAGGCTGGTTTTTTTTTAAAAGAAGGGTCCAGCTCCCCCCGTGGATTCGGACAGAAAGAAAAAAAGTGAGAGAGATGTGCGTTCGACGGCACGCAACCGGCTGGAATATGCGTCCGACTGCCAGATATGCATCCGACCGCTAACTGCCTGGCCGGCTGTAAAGAGCCCGACTGTTGTGCGGAGTCCGCCTGCCCGGCCGGCTGACGAGAAAAAAAGAAAAAAAAGAATCAACTTCAACAAAGAAGACAAAGTAGTTGCTGGGAGATCCGGCCCGACTGCTCAGCAGTCGGCCCGAATCTCGGGGGCTACACCCAGCGGGTGCGCTGACTCGCCCCCGCGAGAGAGAAGACAAAGTAGGTGCCGGAAGATCCGGCCCGACTGTTCAGCAGTCGGCCCAAATCTCGGGGGCTACACCCAGCGGGTGCGCTGACGCGCCCCCGCGAGAAAGAAGACAAGGTACCCCGAGGACTGCTCAGCCTTCAGCGGGTACCCCCGGAGGCTTGGGGGCTACAGTCAACATGTACTCTGATACCATCTTGTAGCGACCCGACCCGAATGGGTCAAGTCTCTGTGCTTAAGTGTCATCCCTGGATCGGTATGCTGACACACACAGTACTCGAGGATTTATAACAGAGGTAAATCACATGTATAAGTAACGTAAGATACTATTACCTCAATCCAAAATAGCAGAAGTAACAAGGTTGTGGATTCCCATCAACACCAACTGCAAAGTTGAGTGTAGAAATCATAACCCTAACGTATCACTTACTCGTCGTAAGATTCCTGCAACATGAGACGTTGCAGCCACAAAGGGTCAGTACATTGAATGTACTGGCAAATTCACACCATAGAGAGAAATGATGAACAATGGCTATCACTACATGCATATATGGCTGGTGGAAAAGCTCTATGGTTATAAGGTTTTTGCGAAAATCCAATTTTTCCCTACTACAAAGGAATACATTTTAATTAACTATCATGGTGGTTGTTAAACATTGAGAATGGTTGACAGCATTCTCAATCCCAATTAAGCATCATCATCAAAACCCAACAATATTCATTTAAAGTAACGTGATGAGATTCACATGATAATCCTGGTACTAGATACTCAAGATGTCCATAACCGGGGACACGGCTAACCATGATTAGTTTATACACTCTGCAGAGGTTTGCGCACTTTTCCCCACAAGACTCGATCTCCTCCGTTTGGTTTCTCGCACTACATGGTGTTTGAGAAACGGATGACCGAGACATAGTCTTTCAGAAATGCTAGCACCTTACGATCGGGTAGACCGTACCACCTACGTCCCCTACATCTGCTAGTCTACCACTGTAAGAGTTCGCACGACTTAGTCAACTATGCTAGAGCCCATAATAGCTTGTGGCTGCACACGGAAGTTTCTAGTATGAATAATCTTATGATCCCTTTGAGCCTGGATGGCGGTCCATAAAAGAACAGGCAATCCTGGTCTACCCAGGTGCCTAGACAGGCAATCCTGGAATAACCCGGTGCCTCAATCCACCCAAATGTGTGCTTAAGTTGCCACCTTAAGTAAACCATTAATTAACAATCTCACATCTATCATGAATACTCTCAAAACCCAATCCACGTCTACGAGCATAGCATGGCAATATAAGCGTAACGTAATAGTAACTCCCAAGGGTTGAATGCAGGGCAATAGGTTCCTACCTCATCAACTACTTCCCAATACCCACATGTTATCAATCCTACTCATGCAATGTTTGAGGGTGAAACTAATGCATAAAAACTGGGTATGAAAGGAATATGATCAAAGTGTGAACTTGCCTGCAATGTTGAGGAAGATGATTCGCACTCAAAACTCTTGATAGATCTACTCGTCACACTTCGGTTAATCTATCGTAAGCAAACAATAGTAACCACACATAAGCAATCACTCAAAAGAAGCGAAGAAAAGATCACAGAAAACTTCCAAAACAAGAAAATAACTCTTGCAACATAAAAAAATTTCTAACAGTACCAAAATTATATGAATTTGGCCTTATCAGAAAGTTTAGGTCAAGAGCTTCGATTTCCAAAAAGAATCAACTCAAACGGAGTTACGAAACTCCAGTTATGATCAAACGAAGTTTGAATTCAAATCTGATATAATTCAAATTTTAAAATTTCAAAAACATGTTTGAGTTGGATTACTGGATAGAGGAGATCATAACGAAGACGTGAGCGTTGGTTTCACTGAATTTGGACTAACGGTTGAAAAGTTGTGGTGTTTTCAAAATCAGGGACTAAACTGAAAAATAAAATCTACACCTAGGTCCCTGGCCACGTGTCAGAAATCTATTGGTTAAAAACCGTTCGCTGCGAAGGCAAAGAAGTGAACATTCACTAAGTAAGGAAAAACGATTCGAAAGAAAAAAAAAAGAACTAATCTAATCCTACCCATCTAACCCAGATCAGACGGACGAGGAGCACCGGCGGCTTACCGCGGTGGTGGGCGTCGACGTTGCCGGAGAAGGAGACGGCAGCGGCGTCGGGGTCGTCGGGGTGGCTACTCCGGCGGTCCTCCGGCGTGGCCGCGGGGTCGGGGAGAAGCGGCGCGAGTAGGGGATGGCGATGGCGGCGCCGGCGGAGGTCGAGGGTGACGGAACGGGGCGCGGCGGCGGCAGATCTCGTCGGAGGCAGGAAATCAGCGAGGGCGGCGGCGGCTGTGGTTTGCGGCAAAGGAGGAGGAACGGGGCCCGGGTGGCGGTATAAATAGGAGGAGGGGGTCGGCTTGCGCGCGGGGCAGAGGGAGAGGAGTCCCGCCTGGACACGGCGTCGCCGGCGAGGAGTGCTGGAGTCGGACTCCGGCGGCAGGTAGGAGAAGGTCCCGACAGGTGGACCCCACCTGTCGGTGACTGGGCAAAGCAGTGTGCGAGTGGGCGAGCTAGCGGGCGAGCGAGACGGAGGCGATTCGGGCGCGGGCGTAGGCCGCTGCTGGGCTGGGCCGGCTGGCCTGGCGCGGAGAGAGAGAGAGAGCAGTGCTGGGCTTCGGCCTGGCACTATTCAAAGAGATTTTTTTTAAAACACAGGCAAACGAAAATAAAACAAAAGGAAATATAAGCAAAATATAATATAGGCATATTATATATCAAAATTTTCAGAAAAAGATTCTCTACGACATGAACATTTTTATAGTGCCAAATAAAATCCACCCAAATTCAGATAATTCAAAGAGTGCTACTGGTCTAATAAAATCCAATAAAAATCATTTTAAAAATACCAAAATGATTTCAAATAAATTTTTCTCCAATTTTCTATTGTAGGGAATCATGTTACCCTATTTTCCATGTTTTTTTTGGAGAAAAATAATTTGAATAAAACTCAAATAACCCAATTGAAAAAATAATTATTTCAAATGGATTTTAAATTTGAGTTTCTTAGAAACTCCCAACTCATATTTCATAAGTTTTGAAGAAGTCATTTTATCTTCGCTCTTGAAAATCATTGAGTTGCATGAAGTTTATTAATTTGAAATGTTTCCAGATGAAATTCAAATATTTTGAACACCCCTTGTCATTTAAATAAATGGAAGAAGTCATGTCATCTTCTCTCCAGGGTTTTGTGATGAAAAGAATTTGAATTTACGGGGATCAAAAAGAAAAAGGTGAAAGTTTGGGAAAGTCCTTTTATTCCCTCTCATTTAACTTTCAAAAAGTTTCGAATTTCACTCAATCAATCACACAACAATCAAACAATCAATCTATCTATCTATTTATTATAACATTCCAAAATTTAGAATTTTGGGATGTTACAGGTACCAAAGTAATCCAGGAGTGGATCACTGGACAGCGGTCAAGAACATCCTGAAGTACCTGAAAAGGACCAAGGATATGTGATACGTCTCCAACGTATCTATAATTTTTGATTGCTCCATGCTATATTATCTACTGTTTTGGATGTTTATGGGCTTTATTATACACTTTTATATCATTTTTTGGACTAACCTATTAACCCAGAGCCTAGTGCCAGTTTCTTTTTTCACGTTGTTTTAGAAAATCGCAGAAAAGGAAAACCAAATGGAGTCCAATTGACCTGAAACTTCACGGAACTTATTTTTGAATCAGAAGAAGCCCAGAAGACTTGGAGTGCACGTCAGGGGATCTACGAGGAAGCCATGAGGCAGGGGCGCACCCACCCCCTGGGCGCGCCCTCCACCCTCATGGGCCCCTCGTGGCCCCCCTGACGTATTTCTTCCGCCTATATATCTCCATATACCGTAAAACATCCGAGAACACAATAGATCGGGAGTTCCGTCGCCAGAAGCCTCCGTAGGCACCGAAAGCCAATCTAGACCTGTTCCGGCACCCTGTCGAAGGGGGCAATCCTTCTCCGGTGGCCATCTTGATCATCCCGGTGCTCTCCATGACGAGGAGGGAGTAGTTCTCCCTCGGGGCTGAGGGTATGTACCAGTAGCTATGTGTTTGATCTCTCTCTCTCTCTCTCGTGTTCTTGAGGTGATACGATCTTGATGTATCGCGAGCTTTGCTATTATAGTTGGATATTATGATGTTTTCTCCCCCTCTACTCTCTTGTAATGGATTGAGTTTCACCTTTGAAGTTATCTTATCGGATTGAGTCTTTAAAGATTTGAGAACACTTGATGTATGTCTTGTCGTGCGTATCTGTGGTGACAATGGGATATCGCGTGATTTACTTGATGTATGTTTTGATGATCAACTTGCGGGTTCCGCCCATGAACCTATGTATAGGGGTTGGCACACGTTTTCGTCTTGATTCTCCGGTAGAAACTTTGGGGCACTCTTTGAGGTTCTATGTGTTGGTTGAATAGATGAATCTAAGATTGTGTGATGCATATCGTATAATCATACCCACGGATACTTGAGGTGACATTGGAGTATCTAGGTGACATTAGGGTTTTGGTTGATTTGTGTCTTAAGGTGTTATTCTAGTACGAACTCTAGGGATGTTTGTGACACTTATAGGAATAGCCCAACGGATTGATTGGAAAGAATAACTTTGAGGTGGTTTTGTACCCTACCATAATCTCTTCGTTTGTTCTCCGCTATTAGTGACTTTGGAGTGACTCTTTGTTGCATGTTGAGGGATAGTTATGTGATCCAACTATGTTATTATTGTTGAGAGGACTTGCACTAGTGAAAGTATGAACCCTAGGCCTTGTTTCCTATCATTGCAATATCGTTTACGCTCACTTTTATCATTAGTTACCTTGCTGTTTTTATATTTTCAGATTACAAAAAACCATTATCTACTATCCATATACCACTTGTATCACCATCTCTTCGCCGAACTAGTGCACCTATACAATTTACCATTGTATTGGGTGTGTTGGGGACACAAGAGACTCTTTGTTATTTGGTTGCAGGGTTGCTTGAGAGAGACCATCTTCATCCTATGCCTCCTACGGATTGATAAACCTTAGGTCATCCACTTGAGGGAAATTTGCTACTGTCCTACAAACCTCTGCACTTGGAGCCCCAACAACGTCTACAAGAAGAAGGTTGTGTAGTAGACATCAATATGTTTCTCGTTTATGGAGGTGACAAAGAGCTCGTCGTAAATGGTTACGTCGATGCTAGCTTTGACACTAATCTAGATGACTCTAAGTCGTAAATCGGATACGTATTTGTATTGAATGGTGGAGCTATCAGTTGGTGCAGTTCCAAGCAAAGCGTCGTGGCAAGATCTACGTGTGAAGCAGAGTACATAGCTGCTTCAGAAGCAGCAAATGAAGGAGTCTGGATGAAGGAGTTCATATCCGACCTAGGTGTAATACGTAGTGCATCGGGTCCAATGAAAATATTTTATGACAATACTGGAGCGATTGCCTTGACGAAGGAATCTAGATTTCACAAAAGAACCAAACACATAAAGAGATGCTTCAACTCCATCCGTGATCAAGTCAAGCAAGGAGACATAGAAATTTCCAAAATACATACGGATCTGAATGTAGCAGACCCGTTGACTAAGCCTCTTCCATGAGAAAAACATGATCAGCACCAAGACTCCATGGGTGTTAGATTCATTAGAATGTAATCTAGATTATTGACTCTAGTGCAAGTGGGAGACTGAAGGAAATATGCCCTAGAGGCAAAAATAAAATTTTTATTTTATATTTCCTTATTCATGATAAAGTTTTATTATTCATGCTAGAATTGTATTTATCGGAAACCTTGATACATGTGTGAATACATAAACAAACACCGTGTCCCTAGTGAGCCTCTACTAGACTAGCTCGTTGATAAAAAATGGTTAAGATTTCCTGACCATAGACATGAGTTGTCATTTGATAACGGGATCACATCAGTAGGAGAATGATGTGATGGACAAGGCCCATCCGTTAGCTTAGCATAATGATCATTCAGTTTTACTGCTATTGCTTTCTTCATGTCAAATACATATTCATTAGACTATGAGATTATGCAACTCCAGGATATTGGAGGAATTCTTTGTGTGTTATCTAACATCACAACGTAACTAGGTGATTATAAAGATGCTCTATAGATATCTCCGAAGGTGTTTGTTGAGTTGGCATAGATCGAGATTAGTATTTTTCACTCCAAGTATCAGACATGTATCTCTGGGCCCTCTAGGTCACAAGGTGATGTATTACAGAATGAGTAAAGAAACCTGCCGGTAACGAGATTGAACTAGGTATGAAGATACCGACGATCGAATGTCGGGCAAGTAACATACCGATAGACAAAGGGAATAACGTATGTTGTCATAAGGTTCGATCGATAAAAGATCTTTGTAGGATATGTAGGAGCCAATATGAGCATCGAGGTTCCGCTATTGGTTATCAACCGGAGAGGTGTCTTGATACGTCCATTTTGCATCATGCTTTTATATCGATATTTATTGCATTATGGGCTGTCATTACACGTTATGTCACAATATTTATGCATATTCTCTCTTATTTTACAAGGTTGACATGAGGGAGAAAGCCGGCAGCTGGAATTCTAGGCTGGAAAAGGAGCAAATATTAGAGACCTATTCGGCACAGCTCAAAAAGTCCTGAAACTTCACGGAAGTTATTTTTGGAATTAATAAAAAATACTGGCGAAAGAATCCACCATAGGGGCCCACACCCTGGCCACGAGGGTGGGGGCGCGCCCTACCCCCCTAGGCGCGCCCCCTGCCTCGTGGGCCCCCTGGCAGGCTTCCGGTGCCCATCTTCTACTATATGAAGTCTTTCGTCGAGGAAAAAATCATAAGCAAGCTTTCGGGAAGAAACTCCGCCGCCATGAGGCGGAACCTTGGCGGAACCAATCTAGGGCTCCGACAGAGCTGTTCTGCTGGGGAGACTTCCCTCTGGGAGGGGGAAATCATCACCATCGTCATCACCAACGATCCTCTCATCGGGAGGGGGTCAATCTCCATCAACATCTTCACCAGCACAATCTCATCTCAAACCCTAGTTCATCTCTTGTATCCAATCTTTGTATCCAAACCTCAGATTGGTACACGTGGGTTGCTAGTAGTGTTGATTACTCCTTGTAGTTGATGCTAGTTGGTTTACTTGGTGGAAGATCATATGTTCAGATCCATCATGCATATTAATACCCCTATGATTATGAACATGAATATTCTTTGTGAGTAGTTACGTTTGTTCCTGCGGACATGGGAGAAGTCTTGTTATAAGTAGTCCTGTGAATTTGGTGTTCGTTCGATATTTTGATAAGATGTATGTTGTCATCCCTTTAGTGGTGTCATGTGAACGTCGACTACATGACATGTCACCATTGTTTGGTCCTAGAGGGAGGCATTGGGAAGTAATAAGTAGATGATGGGTTGCTAGAGTGACAGAAGCTTAAACTCTAGTTTATGCGTTGCTTCGTAAGGGGCTGATTTGGATCCATATGTTTCATGCTATGGTCAGGTTTACCTTAATACTTCTGTTGTAGTTGCGGATGCTTGAAATGGGGGTTAATCATAAGTGGGATGCTTGTCCAAGTAAGGACAGTACCCAAGCACCGGTCCACCCACATATCAAATTATCAAAGTACCGAACGCGAATCATATGAACGTGATGAAAACTAGCTTGACGATAATTCCCATGTGTCCTCGGGAGCGCTTTCCTTCATATAAGAGTTTGTCCAGGCTTGTCCTTTGCTACAAAAGATTGGGCCATCTTGCTGCACCTTATTTACTTTTATTACTTGCTACCTTATCACAAAACTATCTGTTATCGATAATTTCAGTGCTTGTAGAGAATACCTTACTGAAAACTGCTTATCATTTCCTTCTGCTCCTCGTTGGGTTTGACACTCTTACTTATCGAAAAGGCTACGATAGATCCCCTACACTTGTGGGTCATAAAGACTCTTTCCTGGCGCCGTTGCTGGGGAGTGAAGCGCCTTTGGTAGGTGGAATTTGGTAAGGAAAAATTTATATAGTGTGCTGAAATTTACTGTCACTTGTTACTATGGAACATAATCCTTTGAGGGGCTTGTTCGGGGTATCTTCACCCTGACCAGTAGAGTAAAGATTTGCTCCTCACCCTACTGAACCAACTGAAAATGTTTACTTTGAAATTCGATTGGGTATGATAGAGAAACTGCTAGGTAATCCTTTTGCAGGAGATGGAACATTGCATCCTGATTTACACTTAATCTATGTGGATGAAGTTTGTGGATTATTTAAGCTTGCAGGTATGCCTGATGATGTTATCAAGAAGAAGGTCTTCCCTTTAGGGAGAGGCATTGACATGGTATAGGCTATGTCATGATATGGGATCATGGAACAACAAACGATTGAAATTGGAATTTCATCAGAAGTTTTATCCTAAGCATCTTGTTCATCGTGATCGTAATTATATATATATAATTTTTGGCCTCGCGAAGGAGAAAGCATCGCTCAAGCTTGGGGGAGGCTTAAGTCAATGTTATATTCATGCCCCAATTATGAGCACTCAAAAGAAATGATTATTCCAAAATTTTATGCTCGGCTTTCTCTCAGTAATCGCCCCATGCTCGATACTTCTTGTACTAGATCTTTTATGATGAAGACTATTGAATTCAAATGGGATTTATTGGAAAGAATTAAACGTAACTTTGAAGATTGGGACCTCGACGAAGGTAAGGAGTCAGGTATAACACCTAAGTTTGATTGTGTTAAGTCTTTTATGGATACCAATGCTTTCCGTGAATTTAGCACTAAATATGGACTTGACTCTGAGATAGTAGCTTCTTTCTGTGAATCCTTTGCTACTCATGTTGATCTCCCTAAGGAGAAGTGATTTAAATATAATCCTCCCATTGAAGTAAAAGTAGTTGCACCTATTAAAGTTGAATAAAATACTATCACTTATAATGATCCTGTTGTTCCTAGTGCTTATATTGAGAAACCACCTTTCCCAGTTAGAATAAAGGATCATGCTAAAGCTTCAACTGTAGTCAACAAAAGAAATATTAGGACACACAAACCCCCTGAGCAAGTTAAAGTTGAACCTAAAATTGCTATGGTTAAAGATCTCTTGGCCAATAATATTGATGGGCATGTTATTTACTTCTGCAATGAAGCTGCTAGAATTGCTAGACCTGATGCTAAAAATAAACATAGACCTGTTGTAGGCATGCCTGTTATTTTTGTTAAAATTGGAGATCATTGTTATCATGGCTTATGTGATATGGCTGCTAGTGCAAGTGCAATACCTCATTCCTTATACAAAGAAATTATGCATGATATTGCACCTGCTGAGATAGAAGAGATAGATGTTACAATTAAGCTTGCCAATAGAGATACTATTTCACTAGTTGGGATTGTTAGAGATGTTGAATTCTTGTGTGGGAAGGTTAAATATCCTGCTGATTTTCTTGTTCTTGGTTCCCCACAAGATAGCTTTTGTCCCATTATATTTGGTAGACCCTTCATGAACACTGTTAATGCTAGGATAGACTGTGAAAATGATGTTGTTACTATTGGTTTGGGTGATATGTCTCATGAGTTTAATTTTGCTAAATTTAGTAGACAACCCCGTGATGAGGAATTGCCTAGTAAAGATGAAATTATTGGTCTTGCTTCTATTGTCGTGCCTCCTACTAATCCTTTAGAACAATATTTGCTAGACCATGAAAATGATACGTATATGAATGAATGAAGGGAAATAGATGAAGTATTCTTTAAACAGGGACCTATTCCGAAACACAACTTGCCTATTGAAATCCTAGGGGATCCTCCTCCACCCAAGGGTGATCCCGTGTTTGAGCTTAAACCATTGCCTGATACTCTTAAATATGCTTATCTTGATGAAAAGAAGATATATCCTGTTATTATTAGTGCTAACCTTTCAAAGCATGAAGAAGAGATATTATTGAAAACTCTGAAGAAGCACCGTGCTGCTATTGGATATACTCTTGATGATCTTAAGGGCATTAGTCCCACTCTATGTCAACACAAAATAAATTTGGAGAAATACGCCAAACCAGTTATTGATCACCAACGAAGGCATAATCCTAAGATGAAAGAAGTGGTAAGAAAGGAAATATTAAATATCCTTGAAGCAAGTATAATTTATCCCATTGCTGATAGTCAGTGGGTAAGCCCTGTCCATTGTGTCCCTAAGAAGGGAGCTATTACTGTCATTCCTAATGATAAAGATGAGTTGATTTCGCAAAGAATTATTATAGGTTATAGGATGGTGATTAATTTCCGCAAATTAAATAAAGCTACTAAAAATATCATTACCCTTTGCCTTTCATTGATCAAATGCTAGAAACTTATCCAAACATACACATTTTTGCTTTCTAGATGGTTACTCTGGTTTCTCTCAAATACCTTTGTCAGCTGATGATCAAGAAAAGACTACTTTTACTTGCCCTTTCGGTACCTTTGCTTATAGACGTATGCCTTTTGGTTTTTGTAATGCACTTGCTACCTTTCAAAGATGCATGATGGATATATTCTCTGACTTTTGTGAAAAGATTTGTGAAGTTTTCATGGATGATTTCTCTGTTTATGGATCCTCTTTTGATGATTTCTTGAGCAACCTTGATCAAGTTTTGCAGAGATGTGAAGAAACTAACCTTGTCTTGAATTGGGAGAAGTGCCACTTTATGGTTAATGAAGGTATTGTCTTGGGGCATAAAATTTCTGAAAGAGGTATTGAAGTTGACAAAGCTAAAGTTGATGCTATTGAAAAGATGTCGTGTCCCAAGGACATCAAAGGTATAAGAAGTTTCCTTGGTCATGCTGGTTTTTATAGGAGGTTCATTAAGGACTTCTCAAAAAATTTCCGGCCTCTGACTAACCTATTACAAAAAGATATTCCTTTTGTCTTTGATGATGATTGTGTAGAAGCATTTGAAATACTTAAGAAATCCTTGATTTCTGCACCTATTGTTCAGCCACCTGATTGGAATTTACCCTTTGAAATCATGTGTGATTCTAGTGACTATGTTGTAGGTGTTGTTCTAGGACAAAGAGTTGATAAAAAATTAAATGTTATTCAATATGCTAGTAAAACTCTAGACAATGCCTAGAGAAATTATGCTACTACTAAAAGAGAATTTTTAGCAGTTGTATTTGCTTGTGATAAGTTCATACCTTATATTGTTGATTCTAAAGTAACTGTTCACACTGATCATGCTGCTATTAAATATCTTATGGAAAAGAAAGATGCTAAACCTAGACTTATTAGATGGGTTCTCCTGCTACAAGAATTTGATTTGCATATTATTTATAGAAAGGGAGCTGAGAACCCCGTTGCAGACAACTTGTCTAGGTTAGAGAATTTTCTTGATGACCCACTACCTATTGATGATAGCTTTCCTGATGAACAATTAAATGTCATAAATGCTTCTCGTACTGCTCCATGGTATGCTGATTATGCTAATTACATTGTTGCTAAATTTATACCACCTAGTTTCACATACCAGCAAAAGAAAAAGTTTTTCTATGATTTAAGACATTACTTCTGGGATGACCCACACCTTTATAAACAAGGAGTAGATGGTATTATTAGACGTTGTATAGCTGAGCATGAACAGGAACAGATCCTACGCAAGTGTCACTCCGAAGCTTATGGAGGACACCATGCTGGAGATAGAACAGCACATAAGGTATTGCAATCCGGTTTTTATTGGCCTACTCTCTTCAAGGATGCCCATAAGTTTGTCTTGTCTTGTGATGAATGTCAAAGAATTGGTAATATTAGTAGACGTCAAGAAATGCCTATGAATTATCCACTTGTTATTGAACCATTTGATGTTTGGGGCTTCGATTACATGGGACCGTTTCCTTCCTCTAACGGGTATACACATATTTTAGTTGTTGTTGATTACGTTACTAAGTGGGTAGAAGCTATTCCAACTAGTAGTGGTGATCATAACACCTCTATTAAGATGCTTAAAGAAGTTATTTTTCTGAGGTTCAGAGTCCCTAGATATTTAATGACTGATGGTGGTTCACATTTTATTCATGGTGCCTTTCGTAAAATGCTTTCTAAGTATGATGTTAATCATAGAATTGCATCTCCATATCACCCGCAGTCTAGTGGTCAAGTAGAATTGAGTAACAGAGAGCTAAAATTAATTTTGCAAAATATTGTTAATAGATCTAGAAAGAATTGGTCCAAGAAACTTGATGATGCATTATGGGCTTATAGAACTGCATATAAAAATCCTGTGGGTATGTCTCCGTATAAAATGGTTTATGGAAAAGCTTGTCACTTACCTCTCGAATTAGAACATAAGGCATATTGGGACATTAAAGAGCTCAACTATGACTTCAAACATGCCGGAGAGAAGAGGCTTTTTGACATTAGCTCACTTGATGAATGGAGAACCCAGGCCTATGAGAATGCCAAACTGTTTAAAGAAAAAGTTAAAAGATGGCATGACAAAAGGATACAAAAGCGTGAGTTTAATGTAGGTGATTATGTGTTGCTATTCAACTCTCGTTTAAGATTTTTTGCAGGAAAACTTCTCTCTAAATTGGAAGGTCCTTACGTTATCGATTCGGTCCATCGTTCCGGTGCCATAAAAATCAACAACTTCGAAGGCACAAATCCGAAGGTGGTGAATGGTCAAAGAATCAAACATTATATCTCAGGTAATCCTACAAATGCTGAAACCAATGTTATTGAAACCGTAACCCCAGAAGAATACATAAGAGACACTTTCCAGAACATTTCAGACTCCGAAAAGGAGTAGGTATGTGGTACGGTAAGTAAACCGACTCCAAAACAGTTCTAAGGGCAATTTTTCTCCGTTTTGGAATATTTAAGAAAATAGGAAAATAAGAAGTAGTCCGGGAAGGACACGCGGTGCCCACGAGGGTGGAGGGCTCGCCCTACCCCCCTGGGTGTGCCCCCTGCCTTGTGGTCACCTCGTGTGCCCTCCGGACTCCGTTTTCTTGCACGATACTTCTTTTGGTCGGTAAAAATTCATTATATCATCTCCCGAAGGTTTTGACCATCGTATCACGCAAATATCTCCTCCTTTTGTTTCGAGCTGTTTTCTGCCAGGGTTGTCAAGGCCAAGCATCATGTCGTCTCCCTCCTCCTCCAACAATGAGGGCAACGATGCTTGGCTAATGAAGATAGAGCTGAAGAGAGAAGAGCCTGGAGAGATCAACAAGGATGATGGGATCAATAGGGCCATGGGGGACCAAGTTCTGGCAATAGCAGAAGAACACATCCTTCAACCTCACCACAATCTCTTTACCCCAACGGAGATTGAGGCTTTCAAGATGATTGAGTTGGCTCGTATTCAAAGCAAATATCTCACAAGTGAAAATATTTTGTTGAAGGAGCATATCATCGCACTCAAGGGCATTATCCGCAAATTGGAGGATCTCCTACGCTCGATGTGCGACTATCCATCATCACCAACACCTTCTTCACCAACAAAGAAGAACTGAGTATCGCGTATGGGCACTCCCCTTGGCAACTGCCAAGCTTGGGGGAGTGCCCCGGTATCGTATCGCCATCACTTTTATCTTTACCGTTTTTCTTAGTTCGATCCTTTTGATAATATCTTGATCTAGTAGAATAAAGTTTTAGTATGATCTAGTTGTGAGTTTTGCTTTATGATCTTCCTATGTACTCGAGTCCGTAAGCTATATATAATAAAAAAAGATTAGTGTTGAGTCAAGGGCTTGATTATTTTGCTATGATCTTGAGGGGATATAAAAAAGAATAAAAAGAAATAAAGAGATCATATTGATCTTATGGAGAGTAATGAGCTCACATATAAAGAGTATGATGAATAAAAATTGTTGAGAGTTGACAAACATAGTTTTGGTCATCGTTGCAATTAATAGGAAGTAATAAAGAAAGAGAGGTTTTCACATATAAATATACTATCTTGGACATCTTTTATGATTGTGAGCACTCATTAAAGTATGACATGCTAAAGAGTTGATGTTGGACGAGGAAGACAACGTAATGGGTTATGTTTTCTTACATCTGAGATAAATTATATTGTCATGGATCATCCAACATGTTGAGCTGGCCTTTCCCTCTCATGCTAGCCAAGTTCTTTGCACCAAGTAGAAATATTACTTGTGCTTCCAAATATCCCTAAACCCAGTTTTGCCATGAGAGTCCACCATATGTACCTATGGATTGAGTAAGATCCCTCAAGTAAGTTGTCATCGTTGCAAGCAATCAGAATTGCTCTCTAAATATGTATGACTTATTAGTGTGGAGAAAATAAGCTTTATACAATCTTGTGATGTGGAAGAAATAAAAGCGACGGACTGCATAATAAAGGTCCATATCACAAGTGGCAATATAAAGTGACGTTCTTTTGCATTAAGATTTCGTGCATCCAACCATAAAAGTACATGAAAACCTCTGCTTCCCTCTGCGAAGGGCCTATCTTTTATTCTTGTCTTTTACTTCATGCAAAGAGTAATGGTGATCTTCACCTTTCCTTTTTACATTTTTATCCTTTGGCAAGCACAATGTGTTGGAAAGATCCTGATATATATGGCTAATTGGATGTGGGTTTTCATGAACTATTATTGTTGACATTACCCTTGAGGTAAAACGTTGGGAGGCAAAACTATAAGCCCCTGTCTTTCTCTGTGTCCGATTAAAACTTCATAACCATAAATATCGCGTGAGTGTTAGCAATTATGAAATACTAAAATATGGTTGAGTATGTGGACTTGCTGAGAAGCTCTTATATCGACTCTTTCCTATGTTATGATAAATTGCAATTGCTTCAATGACTGAGATTACAGTTTGTTAGTTTTCAATGAAGTTTCTGATTCATACTTGAGTATGTGAATGAATTGTTACTTTAGCATAAGAGATCATATGACAATATATATATGTTGTTGTTCTAAGAATGATCATGATGCCCTCATGTCCGTATTTTATTTTATCGACACATCTATCTCTAAACATGTGGACATATTTTTCGATATCGGCTTTCGCTTGAGGACAAGCGAGGTCTAAGCTTGGGGGAGTTGATATGTTCATTTTGCATCATGCTTTTATATCGATATTTATTGCATTATGGGCTGTCATTACATGTTCTATCACAATATTTATGCCTATTCTCTCTTATTTTACAAGGTTTACATGACGAGGGAGAATGCCGGCAGCTAGAATTCTGGGCTGGAAAATGAGCAAATATTAGAGACCTATTCTGCACAGCTCCAAAAGTCCTGAAACTTCACGGAAGTTATTTTTAGAATTAATAAAAAAATACTGGCGAAAGAATCCACCAGAGGGGGCCCACACCCTAGCCACAAGGGTGGGGGCGTGCGCCCCTGCCTCGTGGGCCCCCTGGCAGGCTTCTGGTGCCCATCTTCTTCTATATGAAGTCTTTCATCGAGGAAAAAATCATAAGCAAGCTTTCGGGAAGAAAGTCCGCCGCCACGAGGCGGAACCTTGGCGGAACCAATCTAGGGCTCCGGTAGAGTTGTTCTGCCAGGGAGACTTCCCTCCGGGAGGGGGAAACCATCACCATCGTCATCACCAACGATCCTCTCATCGGGAGGGGGTCAATCTCCATCAACAACTTCACCATCACCATCTCATCTCAAATCCTAGTTCATCTCTTGTATCCAATCTTTGTATTCAAACCTCAGATTGGTACCTGTGGGTTGCTAGTAGTGTTGATTACTCCTTGTAGTTGATGCTAGTTGGTTTACTTGGTGGAAGATCATATGTTCAGATCCATTATGCATATTAATACTCCTCTGATTATGAACATGAATATGCTTTGTGAGCAGTTACGTTTGTTCCTGAGGACATGGGAGAAGTCTTGCTATAAGTAGTCATGTGAATTTGGTATTCGTTCGATATTTTGATAAGATGTATGTTGTCATCCCTTTGGTGGTGTCATGTGAACGTCGACTACATGACACTTCACCATTGTTTGGGCCTAGAGGGATGCATTGGGAAGTAATAAGTAGATGATGGGTTGCTAGAGTGACAGAAGCTTAAACCCTAGTTTATGCGTTGCTTCGTAAGGGGCTGATTTGGATCCATATGTTTCATGCTATGGTTAGGTTTACCTTAATACTTCTGTTGTAGTTGCGGATGCTTGCAATGGGGGTTAATCATAAGTGGGATACTTGTCCAAGTAAGGACAGTACCCAAGCACCGGTCCACCCACATATCAAATTATCAAAGTACCGAACGTGAATCATATGAACGTGATGAAAACTGGCTTGACGATAATTCCCATGTGTCCTCGGGAGCGCTTTCCTTCATATAAGAGTTTGTACAGGCTTATCCTTTGCTACAAAAAGGATTGGGCCATCTTGATACACCTTATTTACTTTTATTACTTGCTACTCGTTACAAATTACCTTATCACAAAACTATCTGTTACCGATAATGTAACGCCCCAAGACCGGAGCTTCAGATGTCTTCCAGGGTTTCTGAGATTCGTTGTGTGATTTGTTTCGTCTGTTGCATTCATCTTTGCATCATGTGCATTGCATCATGTCATCATGCAACCCGTTTTAAAACTCAACTAAATAAATTGCATGGATCTTCGGTCCATTTAAATCGAGGGAATTCACATGGTGATTCTCTTTAAAACATATCCTCCCAATAGTAGGGAGCTATATTAAATATTTCATTAATGTGGAATTACCTTGTCACACTTACAAAATAATTCCCCATGCCTTTGTCCCATGCATCATCTCCTTCTCCTTTCCTTCTATTTCCTTTCTTTTGCAAGTGCCATTTTCCCCTTCTCTATTAATGTTCATTCTTTTCCTATAGATTCTCGACCATGCCTTCAACCTCTCTACCAAATTTCATCTCTTTTAACGTTGTTTTGGTTGGGTTCAAAATTGCATCAAGTTTGAAGTTAATTTAAACTTGGTTTAATTTTATACCTTTAAAAATGCCCTTAGCAATTTATTCAAATATTACTTAAATCCTGGACCCCCATAGCTTTTTACCTCCTTGTCAGAAACCTCCCTTAGATACCTGCTCTTTTCTTTTTATTTTGCTATCTGAGGTTTTTTTTAAAAGAGAAGAGGGAAGGAGTGAGGAGCCCAGCCAGGCCTTTTCCCTGTAGCTAGGCCGGCCCATTCGGCCAAGACCAAGGCCCAGCCAGCCGCACTCTGTCTTAACCCTAGCCCGATTCCCCGATCCAATCTCTCCCTCTCGTTCCTCCCGCAACGCCGCCAACTGCCCTTGTCCTCTCGCTCGACCCCTCTCTCTCATTTCCCTGCTCGTGCCGCCAGGGACGAGCACAATCGGCGCCTCCCGATCCGATGTCCCACGTCCTCCTCCGCCTTCGATCCGGTGCCGCCGAAGGCCACCAGCGCCGCCCAGGCGCCGCACCTCCTTCCTCAGCGCGCCTCGTTCCTTCCCTGGTATCCTCCTCACACTGGTCGCCAGGGACGCGCCTCCCTGCTACCGAAGACGCCGCCAAGCTACACCCCGCGGTCCTGTTCTTCGACCGCGCCAACCCCGACACCGGCCTGCTACCTCACCTCCCTGCGCTGGCGACTTCCGCCTCCAGGCATTGCCGGCGAGCAAGCCGCGACCAGAGCATCTCCTCTTCATCGCCTCCCCGCCATGGCACCCTGCAGTAGAGCACCACGGCACCCATCATCTGCGCCTCCCGGAGCAGGAATGTCGTCTTCCCTGCATCCGTGCTTCGCTGACCGGAGCCGCCGTCCTCGACCCTCGCCAGCACCGCTGCCCCGCCTGCGTCCTCGACCTCCTCCCTCACGCGCTATCAAGTTTCTGGAGCTGCTGCTACTATTTTGCTTTTGCTGCTGCATCTCTGGCCGTCTGCAGGCGACCGCGCCCGGTGTCTGCGATGCCTGCTACTGCCGCTGTTTTCTTTTCCTTTCAAACAAACGAGCAGCGCCTTCGGGGGTTTTCGCCAACTTCTTTTCCATAGGCCTCTCCAAGACCAGGTTATGCCAAGAACCGTTCATGGTTTTCGTCAAGTTCGAGGCTGTTGAACGAGGGCTTTTGCCTTGCTCATTTTGGGACATGACAAGTTCCTCTCTGAAAGTACGTCTACATGATGATACGAGAACAAGTGCCGTCGACCTCCGAAGAACATGGTTTTGCCGAGTACCCCTTCGTTTTGTCAAGACCATCAAGTCCCTCGACGACAAGTGCACGACTACACAGATTGTACCAAGTACCCCTTCGTTTCGGCGTGACCGGCAAGTCCGAAGACCCCAAGTACCACGAGAACCCCAAAGGGATTCAAATCCATCAAGTTCCTCTACCGACGACTCGAACGGCTACGACCGTGTACAACTACCGTCGACCCTTGAAAAAACCGTGGACGTCAAGTTCCGTGTCATTGACCCCGAACCTCTACGAAAACGTGTACGACTACTTCCGTGGCCGAAGACCCGTGTACAACTACTGCCGCCGAAGGCCGTCGAGTGAACGTCTACCCACATCGTGTATTTGACCAAGTTCGATGACGACCTCCGAAGAATTCGGATTCGCCAAGTTCTACTACCGTCGCCCTCGGAAACCTTGGATTCGTCAAGTACCTCTCCAAAAACGAACGTGATCCACTACTTCCCTCGAAGACCCATGAACGACTACTTCCACTACGAACTCGTTCCGCCCGAAATGCATGCTTGGAAGGTATAACCCCGAGACGACCGCCCGTGGACCGAATGCTTGCGATGTATGAGTTGAACTGTGTGTTGCTCCTTGTCCGAGTTGTTCTTTGCGAGTTCCTCGTTGCCATGCCGTCCACCCGTGGGAACCCGGCAACCGGGATCACCCCATCATCTTGCATGACACTCACTCCCACTTCCTTTTGTATCGGTATCTCTGTGAGCTACCAGAACCGATATGTTGTCGTGGCATCATTTTCGGATTCATCACCGTGGCACCCTTTCTTTCCACCATGATGACAAAATGCCCCATATATTATAACATGCCAATATTTTCATAAATTTTTCATAAAAATTGCTCATGTAATTCGCATCATGATAATAACATCGAAAATGTTTAAAATTCTTGTTGCACCAGATTGCTAAATGCATATGGGGATTTACCGGATTCGTTGTTTGTTATATCTGGACCCATTTAAATTGCTTACATTGTGTAGTTTACTTTTGCTTCACCCTTGCCATGTTAACCAACATTTAATATTGTTGAGTACCTAACCGAGAGTGAACTAAATAATGGATTGTGGTGTTTGTCAATATGCACCCCGGTGCATATTGAGCTCCACTTAACTTGTAGTGTTGTTTGTGCACTTTGCCATGCCATGTATCATTAAACCGGACATGCATCATACTTGGTTGTGCATCATGCCATGTTTATGTGGTGGTTGTTTACTATGTTGTTTGCTTTCTTTCCGGTGTTGCTTCTTCGGTTTAGTTCCGATAACGTCGCGTTTGTGAGGATCCGTTCGTCTACATCCATTTATCTTCTTCATGGACTCGTTCTTCTTCCTTGCGGGATTTCAGGCAAGATGACCATACCCTCGAAATCACTTCTATCTTTGCTTGCTAGTTGCTCGCTCTTTTGCTATGCCTATGTTGCGATACCTACCACTTGATTATCATGCCTCCCATATTGTTGCACCAAGCCTCTAACCCACCTTGTCCTAGCAAACTGTTGTTTGGCTATGTTACCGCTTTGCTCAGCCCCTCTTATAGCGTTGTTTAGTTGCAGGTGAAGATGAAGTTTGTTCCTTGTTGGAACATGGAGGTGTTGTTCCTTGTTGGAACATGTTTACTTGTTGGGATATCACAATATCTCTTATTTAATTAATGCATCTATATACTTGGTAAAGGGTGGAAGGCTCGGCCTTATGCCTGGTGTTTTGTTCCACTCTTGCCGCCCTAGTTTCCGTCATATCGGTGTTATGTTCCCGGATTTTGCGTTCCTTACGCGGTTGGGTGATAATGGGAACCCCTTGACAGTTCACCTTGAATAAAACTCCTCCAGCAATGCCCAACCTTGGTTTTACCATTTGCCACCTAGCCTTTTCTTTCCCTTGGGTTCTGCAGACACAAGGGTCATCTTTATTTTAACCCCCCCGGGCCAGTGCTCCTCTGAGTGTTGGTCCAAACTAGAGCCCCTTGCAGAGCCACCTCGGGGAAACTCGAGGGCTGGTTCTAGTTGTACGGATTGCTTATCCGGTGTGCCCTGAGAACGAGATATGTGCAGCTCCTATCGGGATTTGTCGACACATTCGGGCGGTGTTGCTGGACTTGTTTTACCATTGTCGAGGATGTCTTGTAACCTGGATGCCGAGTCTGATCGGAATGTATTGGGAGAAGGAATATCCTTCATTGACCGTGAGAGCTTGTGATGGGCTAAGTTGGGACACCCCTACAGGGATTTGAAATTTCGAAAGCCGTGCCCGCGGTTATGGGCAGATGGGAATTTGTTAATGTCTGGTTGTAGAAAACCTGAAGTTTATCTTAATTAAAATGCACCAACCGCGTATGTAACCGTGATGGTCTCTTCTCGGCGGGGTCCAGGAAGTGAACACGGTGTTGGAGTTATGATTGACGTAGGTTGTTCTAGGATCACTTCTTGATCATAGTTGTTCGACCGTGCTTTTGCCTTCTCTTCTCGCTCTCATTTGCGTATGTTAGCCACCAAATATGCTAGTCGCTTGCTGCAGCTCCACCTTATACCTTTACCCTTCCTATAAGCTTAAATAGTCTTGATCGCGAGGGTGTGAGATTGCTGAGTCCCCGTGACTCACAGATACTTCCAAAACCAGCTTGCAGGTGCCGATGATATCGTGCAGGTGACGCAACCGAGCTCAAGGAGGAGCGCGATGAAGTTCGTGTTCGTTAAGTTGTTCCGTTTTCCAGTGATCAGTAGTGGAGCCCAATTGGGACGATCGGGGATCTGTGTAGCTTTTGGGGTAGTCTTCTTTTATTTTGGTTCCGTAGTCGGACCTTGATTGTATCTAGATGATGTAATGCTTTATTCATGTATTGTGTGAAGTGGCGATTGTAAGCCAATTATGTATCTCTTTCCCTTATGTATTACATGGGTTGTGTGAAGATTACCTCACTTGCGACATTGCTTTCAATGCGGTTATGCCTCTAAGTCGTGCTTCGACACGTGGGAGATATAGCCGCATCGAGGGCGTTACAAGTTGGTAATCAGAGCCTTCCCCGACTTAGGAGCCCCCTGCTTGATTGAATCGCTGGCGTTGTTGAGTCTAGGAAAATGTTTTGAGTCATTTAGGATTATATATATCGGAGAGTTAGGAATTCTTTTTACTTCCCAATCCCTTCATCGCTCTGGTGAGGCATCCTGACATAGAGTTTTGACTCTTCTCTTCTCAAATTTCACTAATTTTTTTAGGATCACGCGGGTATCTTGGAATCATTCCGATGGTTTTGTGACAAGAACATTGTTCTTGGTGCTTCCTGACATTTAGGGGTTGTGGCAGTGTCTTGGGGAGTTGAGCTCCGAGGTGTTGTCGTCACAATTTTATCGTTGCAATTCTGGAATACCTGAGTTTCGCCGACATCGAAAATCTCTTTTATGCAGTTGTTGGTGAGATAACCTCGACGCCACCCAGTACTGGGGCAGGAGTTCGGGAGTATTGCCATAACTCATATAACGGATGATTTTCGAAGGTTGAGGTAAATGATTTCCGAGTGTTTCTTGGTTATGTGTTGAAGGATGGATACAACTGGATGTAGGATTTGCTAGTTTTGGGTGAGATATTATGCTTCCCCTGTATCCCCAACACCTGATTGCATAACCGGAAAGTTTCGGGAGTTTATAAGTGGGAATTCAAGTAGCTCTTAGGATATCTTTCCGACGGATGTATGATATGAAATTGGGGTTCGACGTCTAGTGTTCCACCTATCCACGGTTGGTTTTACAGTGGTCTCATTGTGTCTTAAAGAGTCCTTGGCTATGCTGACTCGGGGACGCTTCGTATGTCATGTGCACTGCCTTGTACATGATGGTGCTGTACGATCGAGCCCATGTAGGCCCCACCATGAAAACTTCGGACGAAATCTCTATCATATGTTTGTTCCGACTTATTCTGCAAGCCAATCCTTTGTTTTGTTTTGAGTTGTGGTGTTCGAGTTGCTTCTAAGTCAAGTGTTGATTCCATACCTTCCCTAAACAGTGTTCTCATACTCTGATGTGAGTACCAATCCTTCATGATAATCAAGATTGTCATGTCAATCCTTTTCAACCGGTGTGTCTCTCTTCAAGTGGATCCAATCACTTCATCATTCAAAAGATCAATTATCACTTCTTCTCAACGGTGTTTGCTTCATCCGTTTGCAGAGAATACCTTACTGCAAACTACTTATCATTTCCTTCTGCTCCTTGCTGGGTTCGACACTCTTACTTATCGAAAAGGCTACGATAGATCCCCTACACTTGTGGGTCATCATGTCTCGGTCATGTCTACATAGTTCTCAAACCCGTAGGGTCCGCACGCTTAAAGTTTGATGACGATATAGTATTATATGAGTTAGTTATTTGGTGACTGAATGTTGTTCAGAGTCTCGGATGAGATCACGGACATGTCAAGGAGTCTCAAAATGGTCAAGAGGTAAAGATTGATATATAGGACAATGATATTCGGACACCGGAAGTATCCCGGAGGTTACCGGGTACATATCGTGTCACTGGAAGGGGTTCGGGCACCCCGGCAAAAGATACGGGCCTTATGGGCCAAGAGGGGAAACACACCAGACACCAGGAGCTGGTGCGCCCCCCATATGGGCCAAACCAAAGGGATAAGGAAAGAGGGGAAGAGAAAGGAAAGGAGGGGATTTGGCCTCCCCCTTCCCTTTCTCCCCCTCCTCTTTCCTCCCCCCTCCGGCAAATATGGTAGGGGGCACCGGCCATGGGGTAGGATTCAGCCTACTTGGGCGCCCCCTCCCCTCTCCTTGAAGCAGGTATATGTGGGGAGGGGGCGCCCTAACATAAACCAGACAATTGTTTAGCCGTGTGCGGCGCCCCCCTCCACCGTTTACTCCCCGGTCATATTTTCGTAGTCTTAGGGGAAGCCCTGCGAGGATCACTTCACTATCACCGTCACCACGCCGTTGTGCTGACGGAACTCATCTACTACCTCGATGTCTTTCTGGATCAAGAAGGAGAGGGATGTCACTGAGCTGAACATGTGCAGAACACAGAGGTGTCGTGCGATCGGTACTTGTTCGGTTGAAGCGCGAAGAAGTTCGACTACATCAACCGCGTTTTGAAACGCTTTCGCTTACGGTCTATGAGGGTATGTAGACACACTCTCCCCCTCGTTGCTATGCATCTCTATGGATAGATCATTGCGTGTGCATATAATTTTTTTTGTTTTCCATGCAACGATTCCCAACACTTTATATCTCAAAACAATCATAAGGAATCAAACTTCACATAGTATTCAATGCACTTTATATGAAAGTTTTTATTATATCCCTCTTGGATGCCCATCATATTAGGACTAAATTCATAACCAAAGCAAATTACCATGGTGTTTAGAGAGAATATAAAAATAATATGAGTGAAGCATGAGACTTCAACAATTTCTATAAAATAAATCCACCGTCATGCTCTAAAAAGATATAAGTGAAGCACTAGAGCAAAATTGCCTAGCTCAAAAGATATAAGTGAAGCACATAGAGTATTCTAATAAATCATGATTCATGCATGTCCCTCTCAAAAGGTGTGTACAGCAAGGATGATTGTGGAAAACTACAAAGCAAAGACTCATAGCATACAAGACGCTCCAAGCAAAACACATATCATGTGGTGACTAAAAATATAGCCTGAAGTAAATTTACCGATAGACGAAGACGAAAGAGGGGATGCCTTCCGGGGCATCCCCAAGCTTAGGATCTTGGTTGTCCTTGAATATTACCTTGTGGTGCCTTGGGCATCCCCAATCTTAGGCTCTTGCCACTCCCTATTCCATAGTCCATCAGATCTTTACTCAAAACTTGAAAACTTCACAACACAAAACTCAATAGAAAACTCATAAGATTCGTTACTATAAGAAAATAAAATCACCACTTATGGCACTGTTGTCAACTCATTCTTTATTTATATTTGTGTAATATCTAATGTATTCCAACTTCTCCATGGTTCATACCCCCCGATACTACCCATAGATTCATCAAAATAAGCAAACAACAAATAGAAAACAGAATCTATCAAAAACAGAACAGTCTGTAGTGATCTGTAACTCTCGAATACTTATGTGACTCCAAAAATTCTGAAAAATTAGGAAAACATAGGAAATTTGTATCTTAATATTAGTCAAAAAGAATCAGTATTCTATCATGCTTCTGCTAAAAATGAGAATTATTTTTCTAGGTGCAAAAGGTTCTGTTTTTCAACAAGATCAAATCAACTATCACCGTAAGCCATCCCAAAGGTCTTACTTGGCACAAACACTAATTGAAACACCAAAACACAATTAAAACAAAGGTAATAATGTGTATTTTATTCAATAACATTAGCAAAACAAAAAACTCAAAATAAAATTGGGTTGCCTCCCAACAAGCGCTATTGTTTAACGCCCCTAGCTAAGCATATTTCAATAGATCTAGGTATTGTCATCTTTGGTATGCAATCCATAAGTAGCTCTCATAATAAATTCATATGGCAACTTAATTTTCTTTCTAGGAAAGTGTTCCATGCCCTTCCTTAACTAAAATTGAAATCTAATGTTTCGTTCTTTCATATCAATAATTGCACCAATCGTTCTAAGGAAAGGTCTACCAAGAATAATAGGACATGTAGGATTGCAATCTATATCAAGAACAATGAAATCTACGGGCACCTAATTCCTATTTTAAACAATAATAACATCATTCATCCTTCCGATAGGTTTCTTAATAGTGGAATCCGCAAGATGCAAATTTCAAGAACAATCATCAAATTCATGGAAACCTAACACGTCACACAAAGTTTTTTGGAATTGTGGAAACACTAGCACCCAAATCACACAAAGCATGGCACTCATAATATTTAATCTTAATCTTAATAGTAGGTTCCCACTCATCATAAAGTTTTCTAGGAATAGAAACTTCCAATTCAAGATTTTATTCACAAGATTTCATCATAGCATCAACGATATGTTTAGTAAAAGCTTTATTTTGATTATAAGTATGAGGAGAATTCAACATGGATTGCAACAAGGAAATACAATCTGTCAAAGAACAGTTATCATAATTAAAATCCTTGAAATACAAAAGAGTGGGTTCATTGCTACTTAAAGTTTTGACCTCTCCAATCCCACTTTTATCAATTTTTGCATCAAGATATATGAAATCCGTATCATTGGGACGCCTTCTCGCTAAAGTTGACTCATCTCCAGTCTCATATTTATCAAGATTTATTTTAGAAAACAAAGATTCAATAGGAGTCACATTAATCACTTTAAGATCTTCATCATTATTTTCACAAAAACTAGAAGAACACGATTTTACAAACCAATCTCGCTTAGCACACATCTTAGTGGTTCTTTCTTTACATTCATCAATAGAAATCATCATAGCTTTTAGAGACTCATTAATATCATGCTTGGGTGGAATATATCTAGTTTTCAAAGAATCAATCTCAAGAGAAATTATATCCATGTTCCTAGCCAAATCATCAATCTTAAGCAATTTTCCTTCAACGATGGCATTGAAATTCTTTTGCGAACTAATAAATTATATAATATTGTTCTCAAGATCAGAGGGCATATTATTATAATTTTCATAAGGATTGTTGTAGGAATTACCATAATTATTAGAGGAATTACTATGAAACGGCTTAGGATTAAAATTACCTCTATACGCGTTATTACCATTTTTCAAATTGTCCCTACCAAAAAAATTCACATCCATAGATTCATTATTATTCTCAAACAAATTAGACAAAGTCATATCATTAGGAAAAATAGGAGCACTCTTACTAGCAAACAATTTCATAAGTTCATCCATCTTTCCACTCAAAAAATTAATCTCTTCAATCGCATGCACTTTTTTTACTAGTAGAAGATCTTTCGGTATGCCATTGCGAATAATGAACCATAATATTATCTAGGAGTTTAGTAGTTTCTCCTAAATTATTTTTCATAAAAGTACCTCCCGCGGCTGAATCTAAAATATTTCTAGAAGCAAAATTCGTTCTAGCATAATTTTTTGTATGATCATCCATAGATTTAAACCATGAGTAGGGCAATTTCGTATCATCAAATTTATCCTCTCCCAAGATTGTGCAAAATGTTCATGATCAAGTTGCTTATAATTCATAATATCATTCATAAGGGAGATGATCTTAGTGGGAGAAAAATACTTGGAAATAAAATCATCTTTACACTTATTCCATGAATCAATACTATTTTTAGGCAAAGATGAAAACCAAGTTTTAGCATGGTCTCGTTGTGAGAACGGAAATAGCTTCAATTTAACAATATCATTGTCCACATCTTTCTTCTGTTTCATATCACATAATTCAACAAAATTATTTAGATGGGATGCGGCATCTTCACTAGGAAGGCTGGAAAATTGATCTTTCATAACAAGATTCAGCAAAGTGGCATTAATTTCATAAGATTCCGCACTAGTGGCGGGAGCAATCAGAGTACTAATAAAATAATTATTATTAGTATTGGAAAAGTCACACAATTTGGTATTCTCTTGAGCAATCGTAACAAAGAAATCAATCTAACACATGATCAAACAAAAAGCAAATGAAAAGACGAACAGAAGATGGGCGAATAAAAAGGCAAATCTTTTTGTATTTTCAGAAACTCATTTTAGAAGTGTGGGAGAGGAAAACGAGAGGAAAATGGAAAATTATGAAATGCAAAAGATGAGATTTTTATGATGGGTACTTGGTAGGCTTGACGTATATCTCCCCGACAACAGCACCAGAAATTCTTCCTGCTACTTCTTGAGCTTTGCGTTGGTTTTTTCCTTGAAGAGGAAAGGGTGATGTAGCATAGTACATATAAGTACTTCCCTTAGTTAAGAACTAAGGTATCAATCCAGTAGGAGAAACGCGCAAGTCCCCAATAGATGCACCTACACAAACAATCAAACACTTGCACCCAATGCGATAAAAGGGTTGTCAATCCCTTCACGGTCACTTGCAAAGGTGAGATCTGATAGAGATAGATAAAACTAAACAAAAGATAAAATATTTTTGGGCTTTTGTGGTTTATAGATCTGAAAATAAAAGATTGCAAAATAGTAGATTGGAAACAAATACGATGATAAATAGACACCGGGGCCATAGGTTTCACTAGAGGCTTCTCTCACGAAGGCAAATAATACGGTGCGTGAACAAATTACTATCGAGCAATTGATAGAAAAGCGCAAAGTTATGACAATATCCAAGGCAATGATTATGCATATAGGCATCATGTCCGTGTCAGGTAGACCGACTCATGCCTGCATCTACTACTATTACTCCACACATCGACCACTATCCAGCATGCATCTAGAGTATTAAGTTCATAAAGAATGGAGTAACACCTTAAGTAAGATGACATGATGTAGAGGAATAAACTCAAGCAATATGATGAAAACCCCATATTTTCATCCTCGATGGCAACAATTCAATATGTGTCTCACAACCCCTACTTTGTCACTGGGTGAAATCACGCAAGATTGAACCCAAAGCTAAACACCTCTCCTATTGCAAGAAAAACCAATCTAGTTGGCCAAACCAAACCGATACTTCGAAGAGAAATACAAAGATATCAAATCATGCATATAAGAATTCAGAGAGGATTAAAATAATATTCATAGATAAGCTGATCATAAATCCACAATTCATCGGATCTCGACAAACACACCACAAAAAGAAGATTACATCGAATAGATCTCCAAGAACATCGAGGAGAACATGGTATTGAGAATCAAAGAGAGAGAAGAAGCCATATAGCTACTAGCTATGGACCCGTAGGTCTGAGGTAAACTAGTCACGCTTCATCGGAAGGGAATAGAGTTGATGTAGATGCCCTCCGTGATCGAATCCCCCTCCGGCAGGATGCTGGAAAAGGCCCCAAGATGGGATCTCATGGGAATAGAAGGTTGCGGCGGCGGAAAAGTATTTTTGTGGACTCCCCTAAGGGTTTAGGAATATATGTGAATATATAGGACGAAGAGCTAGGTCAGGGAGTCACCGAGGGGCTCACAAGGTAGGGGGTGCCCCCCTAGGGCGCGCCCTCCACCCTTGCCGCCACCTCGTGGCTCTTCTGACTTGGACTCCAAGTCCCCTGGGTGTCTTCTGGTCCAAGAAAAATCATCGTGAAGTTTCATTCCGTTTGGACACCATTTGGTATTCCTTTTCTGCGAAACTCAAAACAAGGAAAAACAGAAACTGGCACTGGGCTCTAGATTAATAAGTTAGTCCCACAAATAATATAAAGTAGCATATTAATGCATATAAAACATCCAAAATAGATAATATAATAGCATGGAACAATCAAAAATTATAGATACGTTGGAGACGTATCAGTGATCAAGATGAAGGGTCAGTGGCCTTAAGGAGAACTACTCGAGAAACATCAGGGATTCCAGAGAAACGGTATGGATTTGATGATAATGATATTGGAAATTATGTTTCATACGAAGCATTACCTCCAGCCCACAAAGCATTTGTTGCTTCTGTTCAGTATGTGTCCATTCCGTCTGACTAGAAGAAGGCAAAGGAGGATTCAAAGTGGCGAGTGGCCATGGTGGAGCTGGAGGCTCTGTTTAAGAACAAGACATGGGTACTAACACCCCTTCCAATAGGAAAGAAGGCTGTTAGCTGCAGGTGGGTATAGGCTATGAAGCAGAATGTAGAAGGAAAGGTTGAAAGGTACAAAGCAAGGCTTGTGGCGAGGGGGTACATCCAGACATAGGGCATTGACTACAATGAGACCTTTGCTCTAGTAGAAAAGATGAACACCGTGAGGATTCTGATCTCCTGCGCAGCAAATTTCGGGTGGCCTTTACACCAACTTGATGTGAAGAATTCCTTCTTGCATGGGTGAGGGAGACCTGGACTAAGGGGTCCTCGGGTGTCCGGCCTGTTAGCCATGGGCCGGACTGATGGGTTGTGAAGATACAAAGACCGAAGACTGCACCCGTGTCCGGATGGGACTCTCCTTGGCATGGAAGGCAAGCTTGGCAACCGGATATGTCGATTCCTTTCTTTGTAACCGACCTTGTGTAACCCTAGATCCTCCCGGTGCTTATATAAACTAGACGACTTAGTCCAGAGAGGGGGAGAATTCATTATCATGGCCATACAAGCTAGACCTCTAGGGTTTAGCCATTACGATCTTGAGGTAGATCAACTCTTGTAATACGCATACTCATCAACATCAATCAAGCAGGACGTAGGGTATTACCTCCATAGAGAGGGCCCGAACCTGGGTAAAACATCGTGTCCCTTGCCTCCTGTTACCATCAACCTTAGATGCACAGTTCGGGACCCCCTACCCGAGATCTGCCGGTTTTGACACCGACATTGGTGCTTTCATTGAAAGTTCCATTGTGTTGTCGCCAAAAGGTTTGATGGCCCCTTCAATCATCAATAGTGACGCTGTCCAAGGAGAAACTTTCCTCCCCAGACAGATCCTCGTGTTCGGTGGCTTCGCACTGCGGGCCAACTCGTGTGGCCACCTGGAGAAGATCGATAGCTATGCCCCTAGCCATCAGGTCAGATTTGGGAGCCTGAACTACGTTGCGGACATCCGTGGAGACTTGATCTCGCCGGATTCGAGACCGCGGCTGCCACCCCCGGTCACCCCGATGATCATGACCTAAATCTGTCATCAGACCGTATCCAGGAGATCGCCTCTGTAACCGCTCTGGCCTTAGAGCAGGAGCAGACTGCGCCATCCGAGGATGGGAGGATCAACCCCACCACGAAGGACGCATATTCCATGGCATTGGAACCGCACATAGACTTAAACTCTCACGACGTCTTTGTCACCGGAACTCCGGACTCGTCTCCGGCCATAAGTTCTGAACCACGTGAGCCTGCGGACGCCGAACTTGATCGTTTATCGATCTTCGAGTTTAGCACCGCAGATATCTTCCAGCACTCGCCTTTGGGCGACATGCTAAACTCATTAAAAAAACCTGTCCCTGGCGAAGGACCCGCAACCGAACTATATCCGGTTCAGACTAGGGGCTGACGATGGAGAATTTCGCTCCCCACCCGCCACCCACTTCATAACCACTGTCGATGACTTAACCGACATGCTCGATTATGGCTCCGAAGACATCGACGGTATGGACGACGATGCGAGGAGGAACATGGCCAGAACCCACCGGTTATTGGATGCCGGACGGCCACTTCTTCGTACAACGTATACATGGTGGATACACCTAAAGAACCTCACGACGATGACAAAGAAGACCCAGTTAAGGATAAACCTCCGGGGGCACAGCCTAGACACCGGCGTCAGCGGCGCCGCTCTACGCCACACCGTGCAGAAGACAGCAACACCGGCATCGGAGAAAATAATACTCCAGACGATGCTGAAGACAATGAAGACCTTGTTGGGGCAACGTTCGAATAGAATGAATGGGAGGACGGGCACGACATCCCTGATGAACAGGCCATACACGAAGACTCGGAGGACAGCAATTATCTTCCGCTCTCTGAGGATGAGGAGAGCCTCGGCGATGAGGATTTCATCATGCCTGAGGAACCTCTCGAGCAGGAGCACTTCAAGCGCCAGCTAAAAGCCATTTCAAGAAGCCTGAAAAAGAAGCAGTTGCAACTTCAGGCTGATCAAGATCTGTTAAATGATAGATGGACTAATGTCCTAACAGCCGAAGAATACGGCCCTAAGCGCCCAGCCAAAAGCTACCCGAAGCGCAAATTACTACCTCAGTTCGACGATGAGGTGCTAGAGCTCATACCACATCATGCAATGGGGCTGACAGAATACCACGTGGCCGAGATAAAGCGGCAACTCAAGCCGAACACCAGCCCGCCTCGCCTCATTATAAAGGCAAAGATAAAACAGCTCTCGGTCACAAATATGACCTCCAGTAGGACCAGAACATCAGAGCGGGGCATACTAGATCAATCTATGGATCATGAGGACGTGCCTCGACACGCGGCGACGGCTACCTATTCGGATGTGACAAACCTAGCCACGCCCGGGCCGAAAACCGCAAACGGACTCCATCGTAGGTACAACACAGTGTGGCCCAACATAGAGGCGCCGCACACCTGCTTTGATTCACAGACGAAGTAATGGAGCATGAATTCCCAGTCGGGTTCAAACCCATGAATAACGAATCATACGATGGAACAACGGATCCTGCTGTATGGATTGAGGACTTCCTCCTCCATATCCACATGGACCGAGGAGATGAACTTCATGCCATCAAATACCTACCACTAAAACTCAAAGGACCAGCTCGGGATTGGTTAAACAGTCTGCCGGAAAATTCTATCGGCAGCTGGGAAGATTTGGAGGACGCATTTCGCGACAACTTCCAAGGAACGTATGTCCGTCCACCGGACGCCGATGACTTAAGTCACATTGTCCAGCAGCCCGGAGAGTCGGCCAAGAAGCTCTGGACTAGGTTCTTAGTTAAAAAGAACCAAATCGTCGACTGTCCAGACGCGGAAGCCCTTGCGGCCTTCAAACACAACGTCCGAGTGTTGGGTTTCGTAGTAATTATAAAAAATTTCCTACGCACACGCAAGATCATGGTGATGCATAGCAACGAGAGGGGGAGAGTGTGATCTACGTACCCTTGTAGATCGACAACGGAAGCGTTAACTTGGTTGATGTAGTCGTACGTCTCCACGGCCCGACCGATCAAGCACCGAAACTACGGCACCTCTGAGTTCTAGCACACGTTCAGCTCGATGACGATCCCCGGACTCCGATCCAGCAAAGTGTCGGGGAAGAGTTCCGTCAGCACGACGGCGTGGTGAAGATCTTGATGTACTACCGTCGCAGGGCTTCGCCTAAGCACCGCTACAATATTATCGAGGACTATGGTGGAAGGGGGCACCGCACACGGCTAAGAATATGATCACGTGGATCAACTTGTGTCTCTAGGGGTGCCCCATGCCTCCGTATATAAAGGCTCAAAGGGGGGGGCTGGCCGGCCAAGGGGTGGAGCGCCAGGAGGAGTCCTACTCCTTCCGGGAGTAGGACTCCCCCCTTTCCTAGTTGGAATAGGATTCTCGGAGGAGGGAAAAGAGGAGAGAGAGGAGGAAGGGGGGTCGGCCCCCTCTCCTTGTCCTATTCGAACCAAAGGGGGGAGGGGCACGCGGCCCATCTCTGGCCACCTCTCCTCTCTTCCACTAAGGCCCACTAAGGCCCATATACCTCCCGGGGGGTTCCGATAACCTCCCGGTAATCCGGTAAAATCCCGATTTCACCCGGAACACTTCCGATATCCAAATATAGGCTTCCAATATATCAATATTTATGTCTCGACCATTTCGAGACTCCTCGTCATGTCCGTGATCACATCCGGGACTCCGAACAAACTTCGGTACATCAAAATGCATAAACTCATAATATAACTGTCATCGTAACCTTAAGCGTGCAGACCCTACGGGTTCGAGAACAATGTAGACATGACCGAGACACGTCTCTGGTCAATAACCAATAGCGGAACCTGGATGCTCATATTGGCTCCTACATATTGTACGAAGATCTTTTATCGGTCAGACCGCATAACAACATACGTTGTTCCCTTTGTCATCGGTATGTTACTTGCCCGAGATTCGATCGTCGGTATCCAATACCTAGTTCAATCTCGTTACCGGCAAGTCTCTTTACTCGTTCCGTAATACATCATCCCGCAACTAACTCATTAGTTGCAATGCTTGCAAGGCTTCAGTGATGTGCATTACCGAGAGGGCCCAGAGATACCTCTCCGACAATCGGAGTGACAAATCCTAATCTCGAAATACGCCAACCCAACATGTACCTTTGGAGACACCTGTAGAGCTCCTTTATAATCAACCTGTTACGTTGTGACGTTTGGTAGCACACAAAGTGTTCCTCCGGCAAACGGGAGTTGCATAATCTCATAGTCATAGGAACATGTATAATTCATGAAGAAAGCAATAGCAACATACTAAACGATCGGGTGCTAAGCTAATGGAATGGGTCATGTCAATCAGATCATTCAACTAATGATGTGATCCCATTAATCAAATGACAACTCTTTTTCCATGGTTAGGAAACATAACCATCTTTGATTAACGAGCTAGTCAAGTAGAGGCATACTAGTGACACTCTGTCTGTCTATGTATTCACACATGTATTATGTTTCCGGTTAATACAATTCTAGCATGAATAATAAACTTTTATCATGATATAAGGAAATAAATAATAACTTTATTATTGCCTCTAGGGCATATTTCCTTCAGTCTCCCACTTGCACTAGAGTCAATAATCTAGATTATACTGTAATGATTCTAACACCCATGGAGCCTTGGTGCTGATCATGTTTTGCTCGTGGAAGAGGCTTAGTCAACGGGTATGCTACATTCAGATCCGTATGTATCTTGCAAATCTCTATGTCTCCCACCTGGACTAGATCCCGGATGGAATTGAAGCGTCTCTTGATGTGCTTGGTTCTCTTGTGAAATCTGGATTCCTTCGCCAAGGCAATTGCACCAGTATTGTCACAAAAGATTTTCATTGGACCCGAAGCACTAGGTATGACACCTAGATCGGATATGAACTCCTTCATCCAGACTCCTTCGTTTGCTGCTTCCGGAGCAGCTATGTACTCCGCTTCACATGTAGATCCCGCCACGACGCTTTGTTTAAAACTGCACCAACTGACAGCTCCACCGTTTAATGTAAACACGTATCCGATTTGCGATTTAGAATCATCCGGATCAGTGTCAAAGCTTGCATCCACGTAACCGTCTACGATGAGCTCTTTGTCACCTCCATATACGAGAAACATATCCTTAGTCCTTTTAAGGTACTTCAGGATGTTCTTGACCGCTGTCCAGTGATCCACTCCTGGATTACTTTGGTACCTCCCTGCTAGACTTATAGCAAGGCACACATCAGGTCTGGTACACAGCATTGCATACATGATAGAGCCTATGGCTGAAGCATAGGGAACATCTTTCATTTTCTCTCTATCTTCTGCAGTGGTCGGGCATTGAGTCTGACTCAACTTCACACCTTGTAACATAGGCAAGAACCCTTTCTTTGCTTGATCCATTTTGAACTTCTTCAAAACTTTGTCAAGCTATGTGCTTTGTGAAAGTCCAATTAAGCGTCTTGATCTATCTCTATAGATCTTAATGCCTAATATGTAAGTAGCTTCACCGAGGTCTTTCATTGAAAAACTCTTATTCAAGTATCCCTTTATGCTATCCAGAAATTCTATATCATTTCCAATCAGTAATATGCCATCCACATATAATATCAGAAATGCTACAGAGCTCCCACTCACTTTCTTGTAAATACAGGCTTCTCTGAAAGTCTGTATAAAACCAAATGCTTTGATCACACTATCAAAGCGTTTATTCCAACTCCGAGAGGCTTGCACCAGTCCATAAATGGATTGCTGGAGCTTGCACACTTTGTTAGCTCCCTTTGGATCGACAAAACCCTTTGGTTGCATCATATACAACTCTTCTTCTAGAAATCCATTCAGGAATGCAGTTTTGACATCCATCTGCCAAATTTCATAATCATAAAATGCGGCAATTGCTAACATGATTCGGACAGACTTAAGCATCGCTACGGGTGAGAAGGTCTCATTGTACTCAATCCCTTGAACTTGCCGAGACCCTTTTGCGACAAGTCGAGCTTTGTAAATAGTAACATTACCGTCGGCGTCAGTCTTCTTCTTGAAGATCCATTTATTCTCAATTGCTTGCCGATCATTGGGCAAGTCAACCAAAGTCCACACTTTGTTCTCATACATGGATCCCATCTCAGATCTCATGGCTTCAAGCCATTTTGCGGAATCTGGGCTCACCATCGCTTCTTCATAGTTCGTAGGTTCATCATGATCTAGTAGCATGACTTCCAGAACAGGATTACCATACCACTCTGGCGCGGATCTCACTCTGGTTGATCTACGAGGTTCAGTAGTGTCTTGTTCTGAAGTTTCATGATCGTTATCATTAGCTTCCTCACTAATTGGTGTAGGTGTCACAGAAACAGTTTTCTGTGATGCACTACTTTCCAATAAGGGAGCAGGTACAGTTACCTCGTCAAGTTCTACTTTCCTCCCACTCACTTCTTTCGAGAGAAACTCCTTCTCCAGAAAGTTTCCGAACTTAGCAACAAAAGTCTTGCCTTCGGATCTGTGATAGATGGTGTATCCAATAGTGTCCTTAGGATATCCTATGAAGACACATTTCTCCGATTGGGGTTCGAGCTTATCAGGTTGAAGCTTTTTTCACATAAGCATCGCAGCCCCAAACTTTCAGAAACGACAACTTTGGTTTCTTGCCAAACCATAGTTCATAAGGCGTCGTCTCAACGGATTTTGATGGTGCCCTATTTAACGTGAATGCGGCCGTCTCCAAAGCATAACCCCAAAACGATAGCGGTAAATCAGTAAGAGACATCATAGATCGCACCATATCTAGTAAAGTACGATTACGACGTTCGGACACACCATTACGCTGTGGTGTTCCGGGTGGCGTGAGTTGCGAAACTATTCCGCATTGTTTCAAATGTACACCAAACTCGTAACTCAAATATTCTCCTCCACGATCAGATCGTAGAAACTTTATTTTCTTGTTACGATGATTTTCAACTTCACTCTGAAATTCTTTGAACTTTTCAAACGTTTCAGACTTATGTTTCATTAAGTAGATATACCCATATCTGCTTAAGTCATCTGTGAAGGTGAGAAAATAACGATATCCGCCACGAGCCTCAATATTCATCGGACCACATACATCTGTATGTATGATTTCCAACAAATCTGTTGCTCTCTCCATAGTACCGGAGAACGGCGTTTTAGTCATCTTGCCCATGAGGCACGGTTCGCAAGTACCAAGTGATTCATAATCAAGTGGTTCCAAAAGTCCATCAGTATGGAGTTTCTTCATGCACTTTACACCGATATGACCTAAACGGCAGTGCCACAAATAAGTTGCACTATCATTATCAACTCTGCATCTTTTGGCTTCAACATTATGAATATGTGTGTCACTACTATCGAGTTTCAATAAGAATAGACCATTCTTCAAGGGTGCATGACCATAAAAGATATTACTCATATAAATAGAACAACCATTATTCTCTGATTTAAATGAATAACCGTCTCGCATGAAACAAGATCCAGATATAATGTTCATGCTTAACGCTGGCACCAAATAACAATTATTTAGGTCTAATATTAATCCCGAAGGTAGATGTAGAGGTAGCGCGCCGACTGTGATCACATCAACTTTGGAACCGTTTTGCCACGCGCATCGTCACCTCGTCCTTAGCCAATCTTCGCTTAATCCGTAGTCCCTGTTTCGAGTTGCAAATATTAGCAACAGAACCAATATCAAATACCCAGGTGCTACTGTGAGCATTAGTAAGGTACACATCAATAACATGTATATCACATATACCTTTGTTCACCTTGCCATCCTTCTTATCCGCCAAATACTTGGGGCAGTTCCGCTTCCAGTGACCAGTCTGCTTGCAGTAGAAGCACTCAGTTTCAGGCTTAGGTCCAGACTTGGGTTTCTTCTCTTGAGCAGCAACTTGCTTGCTGTTCTTCTTGAAGTTCCCCTTCTTCTTCCCTTTGCCCTTTTTCTTGAAACTAGTGGTCTTGTTGACCATCAACACTTGATGCTCCTTCTTGATTTCTACCTCCGCAGCTTTCAGCATTGCGAAGAGCTCGGGAATAGTCTTATTCATCCCTTGCATATTATAGTTCATCATGAAGCTCTTGTAGCTTGGTGGAAGTGATTGGAGAATTCTGTCAATGACGCTATCATCCGGAAGATTAACTCCAAGTTGAATCAAGTGATTACAATACCCAGACATCTTGAGTATATGCTCACTGACAGAACTATTCTCCTCCATCTTGTAGCTATAGAACTTATTGGAGACTTCATATCTCTCAATCCGGGCATTTGCTTGAAATATTAACTTCAACTCCTAGAACATCTCATATGCCCCATGACGTTCAAAACGTCGTTGAAGTCCCGGTTCTAAGCTGTAAAGCATGGCACATTGAACTATCGAGTAGTCATCAGCTTTGCTCTGCCAGATGTTCATAACATCTGGTGTTGCTCCAGCAGCAGGCCTGGCACCCAGCGGTGCTTCCAGGACATAATTCTTCTGTGCAACAATGAGGATAATCCTCAAGTTACGGACCCAGTCCGTGTAATTGCTACCATCATCTTTCAACTTTGCTTTCTCAAGGAACGTATTAAAATTCAACGGAACAACAGCACGGGCCATCTATCTACAATCAAACATACATAAGCAAGATACTATCAGGTACTAAGTTCATGATAAATTTAGGTTCAATTAATCATATTACTTAAAGAACTCCCACTTAGATAGACATCCCTCTAATCCTCTAAGTGATTATGTGATCCAAGTCAACTAAACCATGTCCGATCATCACGTGAGATGGAGTAGTTTCATTGGTGAACATCACTATGTTGATCATATCTACTATATGATTCACGCTCGACCTTTCGATCTCCGTGTTCAGGGGCCATATCTGTATATGCTTGGCTCATCAAGTATAACCTGAGTATTCTACGTGTGCAACTGTTTTGCACCCGTTGTATTTGAACGTAGAGCCTATCACACCCGATCATCACGTGGTGTCTCAGCACGAAGAACTTTCGCAACGGTGCATACTCAGGGAGAACACTTCTTGATAATTAGTGAGAGATCATCTTATAATGCTACCGTCAATCAAAGCAAGATAAGATGCATAAAAGATAAACATCACATGCAATCAATATAAGTGATATGATATGTCCATCATCATCTTGTGCTTGTGATCTCCATCCTCGAAGCACCGTCGTGATCACCATCGTCACCGGCGCGACACCTTGATCTCCATCGTAGCATCATTGTCGTCTCACCAATCTCATGCTTCCACGACTATCGCTACCGCTTAGTGATAAAGTAAAGCATTATAGCGCGATTGCATTGCATACAATAAAGTGACAACCATATGGCTCCTGCCAGTTGCCGATAACTCGGTTACAAAACATGATCATCTCATACAATAAAATTTAGCATCATGTCTTGACCATATCACATCAGAACATGCCCTGCAAAAACAAGTTAGACGTCCTCTACTTTGTTGTTGCAAGTTTTACGTGGCTGCTACGGGCTTAAGCAAGAACCAATCTTACCTACGCATCAAAACCACAACGATAGTTTGTCAAGTTGGTGCTGTTTTAACCTTCGCAAGGACCGGGCGTAGCCACACTCGGTTCAACTAAAGTTGGAGAAACTGTCACCCGCTAGCCACCTTTGTGCAAAGCACGTCGGGAGAACCGGTCTCGCGTAAGCGTACGCGTAATGTCGGTCCGGGCCGCTTCGTCCAACAATACCGCCGAACCAAAGTATGACATGCTGGTAAGCAGTATGACTTATATCGCCCACAACTCACTTGTGTTCTACTCGTGCATATAACATCAACACATAAAACCTAGGCTCGGATGCCACTGTTGGGTTTCGTAGTAATTTCAAAAAATTTCCTACGCACACGCAGGATCATGGTGATGCATAGCAACGATAGGGGGAGAGTGTGATCTACGTACCCTTGTAGATCGACAACGGAAGCGTTAACTTGGTTGATGTAGTCGTACGTCTCCACGGCCCGACCGATCAAGCACCGAAACTATGGCACCTCCGAGTTCTAGCACACATTCAGCTCGATGACGATCCCCGGACTCCGATCCAACAAAGTGTCGGGGAAGAGTTCCGTCAGTACGACGGCGTGGTGATGATCCTGATGTACTACCGTCGCAGGGCTTCTCCTAAGCACCGCTACAATATTATCGAGGACTATGGTGGAAGGGGGCACCGCACACGGCTAAGAATATGATCACGTGGATCAACTTGTGTCTCTAGGGGTGCCCCGTGCCTCCGTATATAAAGGCTCAAAGGGGGGGCTGGCCGGCCAAGGGGTGGCGCGCCAGGAGGAGTCCTACTCCTTCCGGGAGTAGGACTCCCCCCCTTTCCTAGTTGGAATAGGATTCGCGGAGGGGGGAAAAGAGGAGAGAGAGGAGGAAGGGGGGCCGGCCCCCTCTCCTTGTCCTATTCGGACCAAAGGGGGGAGGGGCGCGCGGCCCATCTCTGGCCACCTCTCCTCTCTTCCACTAAGGCCCACTAAGGCCCATATACCTCCCGGGGGGTTCCGGTAACCTCCCGGTAATCCGGTAAAATCCCGATTTCACCCGGAACGCTTCCGATATCCAAATATAGGCTTCCAATATATCAATCTTTATGTCTCGACCATTTCGAGACTCCTCGTCATGTCCGTGATCACATCAGGGACTCCGAACAAACTTCGGTACATCAAAATGCATAAACTCATAATATAACTGTCATCGTAACCTTAAGCGTGCGGACCCTACGGGTTCGAGAACAATGTAGACATGACCGAGACACGTCTTCGATCAATAACCAATAGCGGAACCTGGATGCTCATATTGGCTCCTACATATTCTACGAAGATCTTTTATCGGTCAGACCGCATAACAACATACGTTGTTCCCTTTGTCATCGGTATGTTACTTGCCCGAGATTCGATCGTCGGTATCCAATACCTAGTTCAATCTCGTTACCGGCAAGTCTCTTTACTCGTTCCGTAATACATCATCCCGCAACTAACTCATTAGTTGCAATGCATGCAAGGCTTCAGTGATGTGCATTACCGAGAGGGCCCAGAGATACCTCTCCGACAATCGGAGTGACAAACCCTAATCTCGAAATACGCCAACCCAACATGTACCTTTGGAGACACCTGTAGAGCTCCTTTATAATCACCTAGTTACGTTGTGACGTTTGGTAGCACACAAAGTGTTCCTCCGGCAAACGGGAGTTGCATAATCTCATAGTCATAGGAACATGTATAAGTCATGAAGAAAGCAATAGCAACATACTAAACGATCGGGTGCTAAGCTAATGGAATGGGTCATGTCAATCAGATCATTCAACTAATGATGTGATCCCGTTAATCAAATGACAACTCTTTGTCCATGGTTAGGAAACATAACCATCTTTGATTAACGAGCTAGTCAAGTAGAGGCATACTAGTGACACTCTGTTTGTCTATGTATTCACACATGTATTATGTTTCCGGTTAATACAATTCTAGCATGAATAATAAACTTTTATCATGATATAAGGAAATAAATAATAACTTCATTATTTCCTCTAGGGCATATTTCCTTCACCGGGATGAGTGGCTTGCACGCCACCTCGGTCAAGAAGGACCTAAATCCATGACAGCCCTTACCGCTCTAATGACTCGCTTTTGCGCAGGAGAACACAGCTGGCTCGCTTGTAGAAGCAACAACGCCAGCGACTCGGGCACCTCTGAAATCCGAGACGGCAATGGCAAGCCACGACGAAGCAAACACAACAGTCACAATGATAATGACAGATCACGCGACACGGCGGTCAACGCCGGATTCAGCAATCTCAAACCCAGTCAACGGAAAAAGCCATTCAAGGCGAACCAAGACGGACCATCCAACCTAGACAGGATATTGGACCAACCCTGACAAATTCACAGACACCCCAATAAACCAGCTAATCATACCAACAGAAACTCTTGGGTCTTCAAGTAGGCCGGCAAGCTCAACGCCGAACACAAGGGGAGGGGGCCACTAGGCGATAGGGACGACGGAAGGGTTCACCAAGCAAATACCGGGGGTCAGAAGCAATTTCCCCCCGATCGATCAATCACGGAGCAGAAATAGCAGTTCAGCTTCCGCCGCCCACTTCATATACCCGCAAAATTTGTACCGCGCATACATCACTACGCACTCAAGATACCATGGGCATTGGCGGAAGCACAATACGGATAAGCCTGCAAACATTCCAGTAACATTTTTTATCTACTTTCCTTTTTCTTTGTTTTCTCTTAAAAACAGGTGACGCAAAGGACAAATCTATAAACTGACTCCATCGGAGTTCGGATCCACCTAAGGGGCTATTCCCGTCGAGGAGTCCCTTCCCCGAGGACAGACGGCGCAGACGTGCGACAGGAGGTCCAAAATTACTTTTTGTAGACCGCACTCTCTATTTCGAGCCTGTGAAATGCCTTTTTCCTCCGCCTTCGACCCCTGGCATATTAAATAGCCGGGGTTGCGGCTTTGTTATCTATATACATGATTGGCACATCTCTCAAGATCCTAGTAAAAATAATCCATTCTTTTCTAAAGGACCGAGTTTTGCCCCTACGGTTGTTTCAAACATACACCTCGGCATAACTTGCTAGGGGCTCGGTATGGGAACAAGCGAGTTGCCGACAAGTCCAAACAGCTCTATAGCGCAGTTCGGCGTCGCGAGTTTGGCCTTATATGCATCAGCTCCGAATCATGTCTTGGGTCAATAGTTGGGTTGCCCGACTCCTTTGCTTGCTATCCTGCGTTCCGCTCTATCGGCTAGGGTAGTAAAGGGAGAACTACTGCGATTGTGCTTCCGGTTCACCTGGTTAAGCACCTCAGTAGAGAAAGCCGAAAACTGGCTGTCATGATGCGGCGAGAGCCGGTCAACCACTTGATGACTTATTGGAATCTTTAGCAATTCCTCCGTATCACACGAAAGACCTCTTTCCGGTCAAATATGTAAACGCATCGTATGAATAAGCCGCATACATACCAGGGGCTATGTCGTAGACCCGCCATAAAACTCCTATGGCTAAGTGAAAGTGTTAACGCCCTATAGTCTAGTTGCCTGGTTCGCCGCATTGACACCTCCTTCACGGACCAAGACGTTGGGTCAAGAGTGATCAGATGCTTTTTTGAACATCCCTGTACTTCTTACGAGGGGGCTGAAGCCGACGACTGGAAAACTTTCAGATCATATACAAACAGCCGCACAGGAGGATCAAAAGCCTTTAGGCAAAATCAAAAATATAGACTGATTATAACAATTGTCTTTTTCGTAAAAATTCACTCAAATATTATGCTTTTCGAACATTGACCCTCTATCAAACGGGCAGCCTCCATGACGTCCTCAAAGTAATACTCCGGTGCGTGATGGTCCTTGCCCTTGGGTGGACCCTGCGTTGCAACATCGATGGTCTTCATCTTCCCCAATATGTTTTGACTCGGGAAAAGGCCATCCGTGCACCTTCAATGCACGACGACCGCTTCACGGCGTCGATACATGGCACCGCATCAGCAAGCCGCCGCACCAAGCCAAAATAGCTATTCAAAATCGGCTCAGTCGGCCACAGCTGAAGTATGACGTTCTTCATGGCAGCACCGGACATCTTGTGAAGCTCGGTCCATTGGGACATATGTTCATTTAGCAGCAGAGGGCGTTTCAATACGCCGAACTATGACCAGAAAAGCTTCTCCGTTGCATACCCCTCTTGCGCTTGGTAAAACTGCGCCGCATCGGATGAACTCTTCGAAAGGTCCAAAAACACGTCTAGTGAACTCCATACTTGGTTAAGCTGAGCATAATTCGGATCACCGAACTTAGTTTGTAATAAAAAGGGCTTACCAGCCGCAATCTCTCCATCTTGTCGGATCTCCTCACGGGCTACTCTGGATTCATACCGTGCTTCTCTTGCCTCTCGTAAGGCCTTGTCAAGCTCAGCCGTTTTGGCTTCATTTTCCTTCTCAAGAAGTTCACAGCGATTCACAGCTTTTTTCACTTCGAGCGCCATCTTGGATATCTTCTCCTCGTCTGGGCGCCGAGCAGCCTGTTCGGCTTTTAACTCAGCCGATGCCTTTTCGGCAGCTACATCACTAAACTGGGCCTGCTCCTTGGCCCGGGCCAGCTCTACCCGAAGTATTTCAACGGCGGCGGCACCATCTGCAGTCATGCATATAACTTTCAGCGTCATGCTTATATCACAAAAATGTACGTAAAGGGACTGCCCCGAATACATACCTTGCGCCTCATCAAGAAGCCTATTGATTAGCGCAATATCATCCCCGGCCATGTCAAGCTTCCGCTGCAGCTCGGTAATATCCGTAGTCTAGGAAGTAGCCAGGGGGGAGGCAGCCTGTGTTCAAATTAATCAGATTAGTCCTTGAATATTTCTTCTTGATCCTCCGTTCGCCTCCCATGGGAAGCCAACCCCGATTCTCAGGGGCTAGTACCTATACACAGGTGCATCTTTGCAAATAAAATATAGTTGAAAACATTACATCACAAACCTCGAAGCCTCTTAGCAGGGCCACGAAGGCCTCATTCAATCCGCTTTTCGCGGACATGCTCTTTTCGACCACCATGCCCATCAAGGTATGATGTTCCTCTAAGACGGACGCACGTCGTAGCATGTTCGTCAACATATCCGGCGCCTCTGGGTCTTTGAAGGCTGCCATAGGAGTACGGCCTCCCTTAGAAGGGATCCGTTCATTCATATCCGGCTGCAGACCCGACTGTTCAAGGCCTTCGTTGTCGGTCCTCGAACATTGGGCCACCGAGGTGTTACCTTCGGGTAATGTCTTCATCCTCCCTTGCACCACTTGTTGGTCGGGGGAGACCCTCCGTGACGACACCTCAAAGTCGTCCGCCTTATTGGGCGAAGAGGCCAGTGGAGGCGTCTCGCTTTCCATCATTTTGGGGAGAAGCTCCCCCGAGGAAGAGGATCGTTGAAGAAGACTGCGTGCCGAACTACAAAAAATATATATGCCATGCATCATAAGAAAAGAATGGGACATGTTTAAAACATCCTTGTTCACTTACGATTTGGCCTGAGGCTTGTCCTCGTCATGAGACTGCACTTCGGCGTCCTGCAAGCCCAAGCCACCCAACAGAGGCATCTTGCCTCGCTTAGGAGCATGTTCCTCCCAATCTTTGGAGGCGGCCCTTTTCTTCCCATGAGGGGAGAACATAGTGCCCCCCCTTCACTCTTGTCTTCGGATGAGGGAATTTTGATTCCTCCGGACACAATGTCTGATGTACCCTTGGAATAGGGGTCATTTTTCGTCTTTCCACTCTCCACCTCTCCCTCCTTCACATGCATCTGGTACGGTGCCATGGCTAGCATCCTTGTTAAAATAGGATTCGCTGGGCCTTCGGGCAGAGGGGCCGAACACATAATTAGTTCTGACTTCCTTATCCATCCCTGGAGGAAGATAACCTCCTCAGCACCATATTACGGTATGCGTAGTTACAGAGTGTTTGGAAGACAAGTGCTTACCGGGGTATCCGGACGGTTGCAGTTAAGGCCAACGTCCTCGGTAGTGTCCGGCCAATGTTTTCACTTCCCAAAAACCTACTTCCACATCCCTTCGTGAGTGGTGCCGAAGAAGTGTTGGAGGGTTCATGGTCATTCCGGATTGAGCTCCCACATGTGGCGAGACCTGCGCTGGCAGGGCAGGATTCAGCGAAATAGCATCACTTGAATCACGTTGACAAGATCGATGTCTCTCTCAAGGAGGGTTCAGATGCGGCTCTGTAAAGTCTGCACTTCATCAACTGATCCCCAGTCCAGCCCCTTGTTAATCCATGATGCAAGTTGTAGCGGAGGGCCGGAACGAAACGCAGGAATAGCTGCCCACTTGGTGCTACGGGGTTCTGTGACATAAAACCATTCTCGCTGCCATTGGTGGGAGGCTTCGGTGAAAGAGCCTTTTGGCCAAAGAGTGTTGGTAAGCTTGCTCACTACAGCACCACCGCACTCCACCTGTTCCCCGTCAACCACCTTCGGCTTCGCACTGAAGGTCTTGAGCCATAAGCCGAAGTGTGGGGGGATTCAGAGGAAGGCCTCGCACGTAATGATAAACGCCAAGACGTGGAGGATAGAATCCGGGGCTAGATCATGAAAATCTAGTCCGTAATAAAACATTAGTCCCCGGACGAAGGGGTGAAGAGCGAACCCTATCCCTCAGAGGAAGTGGGAGATGAATACGACCCTCTCACCAGATCTGGGGGTCGGAATAACCTGTCCTTGAGCAGGAAGCCTGTGGTGGACCTCCGCGGTCAAATATCTGGCCTCCCGAAGCTTTGCGATATCCTCCTATCTAACCGAGGAAGCCACCCATCGGCCTTGAGAGCTGGGTCCGGACATGATGGGGAGGCTTGAAGCAATGAAGTCGAACCTTGCGTGCTAGAACTCGAGGTTGGGAAGGCTGAGGAGAGGTTTGGCATAAAAATACGGCCCTTAGTTCCTTTATAAAGGCAACGGATATTGAATGCCTCCTCCTAAGCCTAAGAACCTGCCTATTCATAAGGAATCTTTCCCGCAGGACGGTTGGGTTACCCACGCTCGTATTAATAAAAATCCCGTAATAAGGGGACACGATCTCCGCTTCAATAAGACGTGCCAATAAAAACCACGCCCCGAAACATGGAACAGCGGGATGGGAAACAATTTGAAATAATGACCGGGAAGCATGATGTCATGTTACTAAAGTTGTCAGCAGATTGGATTCGTAAAATACTATACTCTCTACGGTTGTGTGTTGCAGATTTGGACACATTTGTTTCGTCTGAAGACTGTTTTGGAGTTCGGAAGGAGGAACCCGTCTTGCAATGCCGAAGACAGATCTATGCATCGGATACCTTGTCATTGAAGCCAGGTTCAGGGGCTACTGAGGGAGTCCTGGACTAAGGGGTCCTTGGGCGTCCGGCCTGTTAGCCATGGGCCAGACTGATGGGCTGTGAAGATACGAAGAACAAAGACTGCACCCGTGTCCGGATGGGACTCTCCTTGGCGTGGAAGGCAAGCTTGGCGACCGGATATGTAGATTCCTTTCTTTGTAACCGACCTTGAGTAACCCTAGATCCTCCCGGTGCTTATATAAACTGGAGGACTTAGTCCGGAGAGGGGGAGAATTCATTATCATAGCCATACAAGCTAGACCTCTATGGTTTAGCCATTACGATCTCGAGGTAGATCAACTCTTGTAATACTCATACTCATCAATATCAGTCAAGCAGGACGTAGGGTATTACCTCCATAGAGAGGGCCCAAACCTGGGTAAAACATCATGTCCCTTGCCTCCTGTTACCATCAACCTTAGATGCACAGTTCGGGACCCCCTACCCGGGATCCGCCGGTTTTGACACCGACAATGGGGACTTGAAGGAGGAGGTATACATGGATATTCTACCTGGGTTCTCGACTTCTCAGACTGTTGGCAAGGTATGCAGGCTAAAGAAAGCTCTTTATGGGCTGAAACAGTCTCCAAGAGCTTGGTTTGACAAGTTTAGACGGGATGTGTGTGACATGGGGTATGGACAATGCAACTATGACCATACATTGTTTTACAAACACTTTAAAGAAAAAATGACCATCCTTGCAGTTTATGTTGATGATATCATTATCACTAGCGATGATGACGTAGAGATAGCAAGGTTAAATGAGTGTCTGAGTAAGTCATTCAAAGTTAAAGGTCTTGATCGACTCAAGTACTTCCTTGGTATAGAAGTGGCAAGGTCTGGAAAAGGAATAACTCTTTATCAAAGAAAGTATACCCTAGATCTCCTCTGTAATGTTGGCATGTTGGGTTGTCGAGCTGCTTCAACCCCAATTGATCAAAATCCTAAGGTGACTGCTCGATCAGGTGATCTGGTGGATAAAGAAAGATATCAGCGATTGGTGGGAAGATTGTTGTACTTGTGTCATACACGACCAGACATTGCATTTGTAGTAAGTGTTGTGAGAAGATATATGCATGAGCCTAGAAGTGGACATCTAGAGGTAGTATATAGAATCCTGAGATACTTGAAGGGTTCTCCTAGGAAGGGACTGATATACAAAAGTCATGGACATCTTGTTGTGGATGGTTATTGTAATGCTGATTGGGCTAGCTGCCTGGATGATAGGAGATCAACTTCATGCCATTGTGTTTTCGTAGGAGGAAATTTAGTGTCTTGGAGAAGCAAGAAACAACCTGTTGTTTCCAAATCAACCGCAGATGTTGAATACAGATTCATATCTCAAGGATTGAGTGAGTTGTTATGGACAAGAAATCTATTAGAAGAGTTGAAGATATTGAAGACCAGTTGTATGAATGTATGGTGCGACAACAAGTCGGCAATTAACATAGCAAGCAACCCAGTTCAACATGATAGAACCCAGTATCGTGGTTAAGTCGGACATGATCAGTGCGGAAATTCAGTGGTACGGTGTCGTGAAAACAGGGATCACCTGCACTATTTTGCAAAAATTAAACCCAGGGGCATCGGCGAGACAAACGACGCCACTACTACATACTCCCTTTGTTCCTTTATAAGGTGTATTTGTTTTTTCAAAGCTGAAACAAGTGCATGTTTGGCCGAGTTCTTGAAAAAATATATAAATACCCACAATACAAAATTTATATCGTTTGATGCATCATGCAAAGTAGCTTCATATTTTATCTATCATTAGGTATTGCAGATGTTGCTATGTTGTTCTACAATCTCGGTCAGACATTCAAATGGTTGACTTGCACGGAAACCAACACACATTATATTCTAGAACAGATGGAGTATATCGCATAGACACACCTGCATTTCACCATACCATTGGTATTTCGCCAAAATATCAGTGACGTCCTTTTCAAAGCTGGCGCCACAAGTTGTCTGCATTTATAAGGGTTTCCTACTAGTGTTGGTGCCACTGGTTTCGTCGGTGCATTCTTCCGCCCATCCCCTGGCTAGAGCACCGCCAGTGCGTGGCTTCTTCGTGACCTATGTTGATGCTCAGGCGTTGGTCACGGATTCGTCTTCGACTTCTAGGACATGGTTGGTTTCATCCTTGGTGCTCTCATGCACCCTTATGCTTCCCCCGGTTTGTGTTTGTCCACTCCATGACCCCCCCTCTTCTATGGCCTGTTTGAGGCTGGTCCAGTGATGTTGAGTAGATGGCCTCAACGCTTGGTTATGTTTGCCTATACTAGTGCAAATGTTTTTCTCAAGGCTCCGAGTTTATGCTACAGTTGTCACCGTCATTATGGTAGTCGATTTTGGATCATGTTGTTTGCGGTTGTATTTACGTTTTGAAGTGGATGGTTTTTGTTCCCATGCTTGTATGCTTTGTTCTAGTCTAGGTTAGGTTCTCTCATCTTTGTACTACTCGATCGCCGACTTTGGGGTTGATGATACTTTTGTTGTTTAGTAAGTGCTTCTATGATGTTGTATGGGTCATGTGTTTTTTGACATTGTATCACCTTCTTTTCTTAGTGAACACACATTCAACTTTGTTGGTTGAAAAAAAATCAGTGTGACATTCCTCCAATGTACGAATGCGCCAAAACGATAGTACTTGACAAAACAAGTAAATGCTCTTAGAATATATGTATACTTTGTTTGGGAAATGATGTTTTTGGTCTTTAAGCCTACCATGGCCGTCATCAGGTCATGGGTCGACCCTGCACAACAAGTGTTTAGTGTTGTATAATCCATATCATGCATGTATATATCACCAGTGCATATTGTTGGTCAACCTCCAAGTTCACTTCTGCTGCAAAAGGTGATGTTGCTTTTGTGTATACACTGGACAAGTCTCCTGGTTTTCCCTTATCGGGTAATAATTGTCCGTATTTGGTATTTCTTGTCAGCAACAAGTCGTCTTATTTTCCTAGAGATAGTGCCATGTTGAACGGTGGCAACCATGTCATCGGAAATTTCACACGTGTCATGTGAACACCTTGATTTGCCTGCAGGGATCAGACCAACAGTTGTAGTTCTTGCACGTGTCTATCTCAAGCCAATCTCACATCATCTTTCCCCCCTTTTGCAATGTAAGGTTGGAAATGAAGGTAGAAACATAGAAGTGAGATAGAAGCGTGGCTCTCAGCCCCATACTATCTACTCCTCGTCGTCCTAAAATCTCAGGCGGCACTTGGCATCAGTGTAATCTAATATAAAGCTATTTAACTTAGAAGTGTATCTTACCAGCCATCAACAATTTTTGGTCGGAAACTAAACGACGGGGAGAGATGTGTATTTTTCTAGGGCTATTTAAAAGAAAAACGATAATGTAAACATGGCCTTATGAAAGTTTAGAGTTTTTCTTTTTTTTTTCTGAGCTGAGGAACCGAGAGATCTTACACAAGATATGCTGATTTTTTTGTAGATGAGGTTATGCTGACCCTAGAGAGGGACAAAAAAAATGAATGGTTGTTCATTGCTGCTTGGAGAGAAGCAAAACATAAATTCGTTTGTGAGTGAGTGTCAAGGTCAAACCCTAGTAGGGTTCCAATGTCAATATCAAAGGTAGTCCTGCCCTGAAACAAAAAATATTCCATGATCACATGCATGGAGTTGTCTCGTCACTTCACTGCTTTGCGGCACAAGCACTTCCAAATGCATATGAGATTTGCTCGAATATAAGTCCAACAGTTACGGAAGATAAGGACATAGTTTTCTCATGCAAATGAACGCTATGCATCGCTAATGCGGGATCAATCTAGGAATATATAGTGAAAAATAGTCATGCACATCAATGAACATACATACCTTTCGCCCAAGTTGATGATCAATGTTCTTCCTTGGATAGTGTTGCAAAAAGGAATTAATTTGGAAACCTTCAAAGGTGGTGACTGGGGGCGAACTCTACGTGCATGACACCCTTTTATCACCAATATTCTACTTTTTAGAGAACATTTACCGGAACTATTCTCAGGAACATATTTGATACCGTGAAAAATTCCTTTGATGCAGATGTTTTGCTCCCTCATAACATAACGGAAAAGCAGTTCCAACATGGACACCAACTTAAATGTACCAGGCTAGGATAGGCCTGACTTTGCAAAGTGCGGATTTCAAGCCATCTTAAAGCACGACTTCCTAACCATGAAGGTAAAAAAATGAATGAATTTAGTTAGCAATTTTTGGAGGTGGTTACACGTGAAGAAATATGCATATGACACCTCTCATGGATCGCGTTTGACTTTAAAAAACATATTTTTTGGAAGATTATTATTAGAAATCAATTGACCATGAGAAGGCGGCAGCTTGAGTCTTGACCATAGAGACCAACTTAATCTTTTTTCGTGACCTTTTTCCCCAAGGTTGCGATCGCTTCAACTCCAGCTCGGCTCGACCCAGTGTTTAAATAATAGCCACAACCCCGCGAAGGGCCTATCCGATTGACACATGGCGCGAAAGAGGAAAACAAACAACTGTAAAACAAGAAGAAGAGAAGTGGCACGTCCTCTTTCTTTTTATAGGAGTGTCACCTGCTATTTTACAACTACCTCCGTTCCTGAGTGTAAAACATTTTGACAGATCAAATGGGTGTACCAAACTAGGAATGCCAACCCGTCAAGAAAATATAAACAAGGCATGCCAAAGCACAGCGGGAGAAGGAGCGGGCACGACCCGCTGACAAGGTGACAAGCAAGCTCGGTGTGCATCGAATCCCCGCACCGCTGGCCGCCAGGTACCTGACAACGCATCGCGGTCCGGCCACTGCGCCATTGACAAGCCAGCACTCCCCCTGGCTGACATGGCGTGCGCCGCAGCAAGGCCACGACATGGCATGGCATGGCGTTGGTGCCCCCGTCCGATGCTGTGGTGTAGTGGGATGGTAGAGATGCCCCCTCGTGGTTCCGAGCTGCCGGAAGACGCAACCGAGTTGTAGAGGTCGCCGTCGTCGATCGCATCGCCGTAAAAATTCTACTCTAATACTTTTTCTGCTGCTTTATTTGGTGGGTGGGCCTCCGCTCCTATTCGGCCATGCATCTGGAGACATGCACCCAATGGATCTGTCCATCTCGTGGCGAATTGCTCTTTTTGGGGTGGCACCTGGTCGATCGACCCACGCGATGCCTTTGACCTCACTAGCTCCTGCTGGCTCCTCCACTGGCTACTTACCTGTGGAATATTTCGATAGGTTGGAGACCTTCCCGAATCCCGATAGGAGCATATAACAATAACAAACATATAAAAGAGGACATCTTATAAGTTAGAAAATGTGTGGGTTCGGATGGGTACGAGCCAAGAGAAAATAAATGTCATTGACACAATTTCTTTCGAATGTGAACGCGGAGTGGATTTATAGCACGCGGTGGCGCGTAAATTGTGGCCACCGATCTGCGCCAAGACCAATCTTGTTTGTATATTTCATATATTCGCTGACGTATATCAGTACACATATAACTGTATTCGCATCATAAAGCGAAAACATTATACCTATTCTGTGGGTCCGTTTTCTAATGGACAGACATTTCGATAAACAGTTCCTGTAACAAGTGTCCACTAAAATGGTAGCCTTGTGCTGAAACCGTTCAGCGTGTTCTTTTCTTTCCTTGTATGTTCTTTAAGTATCCGCTGTTTCTCTTCTTAGAACTATTGCGTTCTAACAGAACCGCTGTAGACAAGAAGCGATCCAAACTATTCTGTTGTGAATCGCTCACAGACGACAACGGCTGAACGACAGTAGATGACATATTCTGTAAGCTTATCCGGCACAGATTAGTTGATGATGTATGTTTGTTGTTCTTCGAATGTTCTTGTAAGCACAAGTTCTGCATATGGTTGCCGGGTATTCAATCTTTTTTTTCCATTTAGGGGCCTGATGGTTCCATTGCGGCGTGAGAAGTGAACATTAGCGATTGCGATGGTAATTCGTGACAGCGCGGAATCAACCAAGGTATGAGAAAAAGGGCGGCTGTATGTACTCCTAATTCGCCATGCAGCGGCTATGGCTGCAGCAGCGGCCACGGCTAGGTGAGGACCAGCGAACAAGGGCGACACTGCAATCCGGAAGCCGGTTCTCCCAATCGAAGTGGTCGGGAGTCAGCGGAACGCCCCGCTCGCTGCCTCGCTGGCAAGATGGAGCCGATTCCCTTGCAGAGAGTCAGCGGGATGCTCGCGTGCCGACGAGACGGAGCGGAAGGTCGTCCGCCGCGCTCACACGATGGGATTCCCGTGCGCTGGAAGAGGGAGGGGACTCGATATGGTGCACACGTGTAGTAGTGTTGCCCTGGAGTACCTCCCTGGTGCGTGTTGTGACTCCGACGACATACTTGTCAAAGATCAGGTTATGTCGGAGCCACGATCCCGTGATCTGAGGTTCACCGGCGGCAACCATCTCCATATCCGTTAGGCGGTTCTCCGCTCGGACGCGCGGGTGGTGCACTGTAGTCCTACAATACAGCAAGGGCGGCCAAGCAAGAGGCAGTGCATGGTGGTGTAGTCAGACAGATCTATCACCGACTGCCACTTGTGAGGATGATGCGGTGCTGCCAGAACATCCTGAGGGATTTTGGCGGTGCCCATAACCTTCCTTCATTGTCAACTTCATGGCGTATGCAACGCTGCTGAAATAGCGGAAAGTGAAAGTGGAAACACAAGATTATTTCAGTTTGGTGGTGCTTCTCGACTATGTCGTCTCGATCTCCAGGGTGAAAACCTTAGGTCTTATCCTACTTGGTTATACCTAGCATGGCAGTGTTTTTCGCCGCTACCTTGTTGAAGGCATTGCTTGAAACTAGCTCAGACTTTATCTTCAGGGTGAAAACCCACAATCTAGCCTTTATTGGTTGGATCCAGCAACGGCGGTGCTTCAGCGCCATTTCTTTTGTGAAGGCGTTGTTTTTGAAGAACCGTTCTTGTAGTCCCTGTGTTGTAAAGAGCAGGTTGGTGACCATGGTCATTGTTTTTCCTTGTCCGCTGTTTTGTTCACTTTGTTTTTTCTTTTCTTTTTTATTCTAGGCATAGCTTTGGTCTTCTATGACTTTGCTATTTGCCAGCTGACCTTTTTTTTATGTTAGTATTGACTATGTACATCTTAATTATGTAAAGGCCGGGTGTATATTTATTGTACATGTATCCCCTTGATGCTACATTATGAATCAATAAAAACTATCCTTTATCGAAAAGAAGTCGGACATTTGGCTTAGCCAATCTTGCTGGTAAGGGAAAAATTGGGGCTGAATCTTAGACCACAAATAATCACGTAATCACGTACCGTCTGTAGTATGAATCTAGGAAGTGCTTGTAAGTACCGGAATTAACACGAAACTTGGGCAGTATTTTAGTTACGACGACAAGAACTAGGCCATTATGTTAGTTAAGGAAAATGAAACTTACAACACATCTACTGTTTTGTACCCTTAGAAGAATTCAGATCACAGAGTTATTAAATATTTGTACCACCTAAATCTGAAATACGGATTGTTATATCAAAAAAGTTAGATGCACTAGATATGTTTGTAAAACGTGATTTAAGTTCACGTAAAATAGTTACTAAATTTAACATGAACGTTACATACAAAAGAGAGTTACATTATGAACTTGACTTCTGATACTTTAATTTATTTATAAATATATTGTATAAATTTAGACAAAATCCATTGACTGATACGCTCAATGCAAAACTAAATATATGCATCTCTAGTACTAATGAAGCAGTTGATAGCCTGATACTCCGGTTTTATTTTTGTCCAGTTTTATTTCCTCCCACCTCCCACCACCCCTCCCATTGATTTTTCTTCTTCTCATTAAAAAAACCAAATCCCAGTAAACAGAGATCTTGTTTCGTGCTTGCTTTGACAGATGTTGATTCATTTTAATCATGCAGATAATAGGTAATTAAGAATTTAGATCGCACCATATATGTGAGATCACCTTCCTAAAATATAGACATAATATTTTTCTCGATAACCTTTCAAAACAAAATGAGATATTTATCAGTAAGAGATCATTAATCCCATGCACTATGCTATTTATTATTATTGTTATCTCTACTATTAATTGACAATCATAAATTTCCTAATATAACAAAAATAATATATTTTTTCTTATGGGCGTATGCATCCGCGCGCCTCTGTGAAGGGACGCCGTCCGCGAAGCCACGGAGGATGCCGTAGCCAGGCCTGATATCGGGGCGATACTCAAGAATGTCAGGGTGTGCATCATGGCGTCAAGGAAGGCCGTGGTGGAAGGCGAGTCGTTAGACCGCCAGGTACATGCGTTCATGGACGCGATCAGATTATATTTTCTATCAGTCGTACAAACAATCAGACATGCTACATTCTCAAATCAAGTGTGATCATTCAAATGATAAGAAATTCGTTAAAAGAATGTATTTTATAATACCTGGTAGTCGTCGTCGTTCGTAATAGACATGCATGTAAAAATATTCTAGAAATCAAGCGCAGAATCAATTTGTAAAGCAAACCATTAATTCAAATAATTAGCTAGAGAGTTAATTATGTATGCTCTTAGTTAGGTTCATTTAAATAGGAATTATTTTTTGCACCTAATCAATTTGGAAATCGAATGATTAATGCAATCAATTAATTAGGTAGACACTTAATTATGCCTACACATAATTAGAAGTAGTGATTTTTCCTCAATTAGGAAGATAACTAATTGATTTGGTTGGTGGTTAAGTAGGCATGTAGAGAACTAAATACAGTAGGCATATCATCTTGAGATTTACGAAGTTACCGTAGGCGCCTCGTCGTTGACGAAAACGTCTCCTCTCACTGAAAGCACATCGCCGAAAATTCTAAAATAAATCCAGAAATAATGCAAGCATCAAGACTTGAACCCTGGTGGGCTGGGGATACCAGGGTCTCTCTAACCATCCAACCACAGGTTGGTTCGCGGCATGTAGAAAATTAGGTAGGCTTTTAATTATTTGTGTAATCTCTACTCATAATGGTCGAGTTGGTAGGTGGTATCATCGCTTCTTGCCCCGTCGGTCAAACGAACGAAGACATATCCCCCTTCCCCATCGATTTTTCTTTCATCTCCCATGGTTTTCTTCCACTCTGACAGTTTTTTGTCTCCTCCTCACCCATTTGCCCCAAGACCCAACCCACACACCACGCACACGACCCCTCACCGCATCCCAGCTAGGGTTCCATCAGCCGCTACTCCCTGCCACCGTACCATCTGATTTCCTCGTCGTCAATGCCACGCCCGTCTCCCAGCCACCGTTCCTTGAGTTCAAAAAAGGAGGAGGAGAAAGGGTGAGCATGCTGGGAGCAAGGGCAGAGGGGCTTCAATGTGGCGGGGATTTGAAAGAGAAAGGTGTGGCTGCTCCCGGGTGCAGGTGCACCCGCATGAACAGTACACATGAAAAAAATATAAAACATAAAAGAAAAAATCTGAATTTTTTTGACATCAAACTAGATCAACAGATTTAGCTTTCTGCAAAATTTCATAACCAAGTAACATTTGAGGAGCCCTCAGCAAAAAAAAAAACAAAATCACTCCTCAAAAGTGAACAAAACTTTGAACACAGATTTGTTTTTTTTGCCGAGGGCTCCTTGAATGTTATTTGGTCACGAAATTTTGCAAGCAACTAAAACTTTTGATCTAGTTTGTTGTCCCAAAATTTTAGATTTTTTCGATTTTGTTTTGTACCTTTTTCAAGTGTACTGTTCATGCGGGTGTAGGTGCACTCGGGAGTAGAAAGTCGAGTCTCGATTTGAAACCTTGGAGCTGCAAGTCGAGGCCTTGTGGCGGCGGCGGAGCAGATGTTGTCTTTTGCCTCCATCTAGGAAATCCCCTCTTCGTGCAGCCCCGACGATCCTATGATCTCCTGCCTGCGATCCACCGCTGCAAGGTAGATAAAGATTGATTTGATGGTATATGTTACTCTCCTCCTTCACTCTCCTCTCTATCCCAAATGCTTAGGTTACGATTTTTTTTGAATTTGTAATGTTGTTCTACAGACACAATCTCTCAGTTAAGTATCCTGGTTGTTCTTGAGTCATGCGCATTTGACAATCAATTTGTTCCTTTGTTGGTTTTTGAACGCTAGAACAAATCCACCAGAACCTTGTATACGTACACGCAAAAAAGCACGCAGGCTAGCTGCTTGATTGATGAACAGTAGCACTAGCACATGCGCAATTTGTCGGACGTATGTACGTATGCGAACCTGGTAAATGACAGACTGATATCCAGAAAAAGTATTGTTTCGCTCGCGCTGCCTCCAGGGGGGCGGCTCGGGCGAACCCTAGCCGCCGCCGCCCCCGACCCCCATCCATTTGCTTCCCCCGCCGCTGCCGAAGGAAGCCGGCGAGCGAAGCTCGTCCGGCAGACGGCGGTGGCGGGCTCGCCTCCTTTTCTCCTCGAGGGGGCCTCTGGCTGGCGCGCAGCGGTGCCCCTGGGCGCCATGCGGGGCGGCGGAGTCCGGATGCTGGGGCGGCGGCCCCAGGGGTTCTTGGCAGGGCTGGGCAACCACGGCTGCGTGGGCAGCATGGGTGGCCGGCCGTGGCTTCCGGTGGCGGCGGATCTAGGCTGTCCAGATCCGTTTTGCAGGGGTGTTCTGGCGCCTCCTGCTCCCCGGGGCGGCGGCCCCGGCCGATGGGCGCGGTGTAGCCGGCGGGCTGTGCCGGCGGGCTCTGGTGGGCAGCCTCCCACGGCGCGCGGGCGGCGTGGGGGCTGCGGACGCTGGCGCAATGGCGGCTCCTCACAATCCGTCATGGCTCCATGTAGAAGATCCGCCCTTACTTCGATCTGTCCCGATCCGTGCCGGCGCCGGTCCTTGGCGGCGGATTCGGCGTCCCCTATGACCGGCCTAGCGGATCTGGCGTGCGGGTGAGGTTCCGGGGGAAACCCCTGGCTGGCGCGGCAGCCTCCCCAAAGTCGACGCCTTTGGCGCCGATTCCCTTCCTGAAGGCTTTGGGGTGGATCCTCTCCCTTCCGCCTCCTCCTCGAGCTATGGCGAAAGCTTTTGTTCCCCTGGTCTGGGCGTCGACGGCACCCTAGTGTCGTGCTCCTTCTTGAAGGCAGCGGCTGGGAACAGCTCTTGGTGGCGAGGCTGCTGGTGGCGTGGTGGCGGTGCGCTTCGGCCTTCTACTTGGTGCCGTGCCTTGCTTCGCGGGACCAGCGGACGGTTTCTTTGGTGGAGCGGTGCTTCATCCATACATTGATGGCGACGGATCTTGACGGCGTGGCGCAGTGCAGATTCGGAGTTCGATGTGGGAGGATGGACTCGCGCAGGAGGACGACGCTGTCTGGCGTCGTGGTGACGTCGATGGCAGAGAGATCTGGCATGGTAGATGCAACAATACAGCTCTAAAGATGGACTCGTGGCAGGTGGCTGCGGCGGCCTCATATCCGGCAGGCGTCCTGGTTGAGAAGCGCGCCGGACTGATAGGTGCCCCATATCAGGCAGGCGTCCTGGTTGGGACCTCAGGTCTTAGATGTTTAGGTTTGGCTGCGATGTCTGTTTGATATTAGGCCCAGGCTATCAGCGCCCCTACATCATTTGGATAGGTGTAGCGACAGTTGTTGCTTAGACGATGGTTTTAGTCTTGTTGTTGTATTATTTTGTAAGGTCTTGTGAGTATAATTAATAAAGTGGTCGTATGCATCGCCTAGATGCAGAGGCCGGAAGTCATCCTCCTTTTCTAAAAAACCGTATGCGAACCTAGGCTTGCACTGCGATACAGTCGGATGGATTGATCTGGATGGAAGGTCTTGGCGGAACTCATGTAAAACTTGGCGACGGAGACATAGATCAGTTTGACGGCCACAGGCTTGTGTCGAGCCTGTTGTACTCTATTGCTTTGATCTTCATACGTCATGAGGGGCAGGGGTACAAGATGCGTAACATAGCTTACTACTAGCTAACCTACTCGGTAAGGTATACCATGTACTACTCGGACACCACTACAGCTACGTGTTTAATTCTAACATCCTTTATTTTGTTTTTTCTATGCACAAAAAGGTTGAACCGCTCCTAAATTTCACAAAATAATGTTCGATGGTAGTTGGTCAGTATGATTCCAACAGATATTTTTATTTATATCTGAAAATTTTAAGAAGAACAGAGACATTCGTGCCTCATGCTTCGGGTGTCATACTTAAAGGATCTTTAGATTAATGATCTTTTCATATAAATTTTTAGTTTGTAATTTTTCATAAGAGACACATGACTATAGGAGCATTTGTGTCTCATACCTTGGTTGTCATACATATTTTATTTACAAACTTTGGGGCTCCAGTTACTAAATTTTGCATGTCTTTTGTTTAGATCGGACAGAACATCACAAGATGAGCCAGAAGGTGCATTCACATGTTAAATAAAATCAATGCTCAATGATGAGTTTCCACACACACCAGTGCAACAAAAATCACATTTGTTAACCTCTCCTTTAGGTATTGCACCATGTCGTGTCATTATTATCTACTGAGTTGTGGTCTACATATTTTTAGGTTACTAATGCCTTCTGATGCAATATCAATATGCTTCATAAAATTATTAGAGTAGTATGAAAATGCATAATGCATTAGTTTGAAGGGTAGCCTACATATTTATGCCTTGTGAGTTGTGCTGCTTCTTGCAACCTCAACCTACTGTGTCGTCATAGTATTGCTTCACGATCACAATAGAAATTAGTTATGGAAGCAGCGCATGATGGTTTGTTTATTACTGAATATTCTTGTTCCATAATTTGGAGTATTCATGTTGATGTAGTGATATCTTTTGTTCTTGTTTTTGATCCAAATAGGTCGAAATTCAGATTCACGTCTTGGCATTGACTAAAAGTATGAACCTTGTTGTCTTCAATCTGGATATTGACAAGCTACTAGGTGATTGCGCGATGGTGATTTTTAATGTCATGTTGCTCCTTTGGGTGTGTCATCACTTGTACATCGAGGTGCTATATAAACGGTTTTTAACCCTTTACCGCGACGGTATTTTGAACCGTCGCCAAGTGAGTGTGTGCGATAGGGGGTCCTTCCCACACAACCCAGAAACCGTCGGGGATAGGAAGCCTTGATGCATACAGTTGTCCCTATAAAACTATTTCTGATATCTCGAATATCCGAAACGCTTCATCCTTACAACTCGTTTGTGCTCGCACTGCCATCGCAGTCGGTATTCTATGGTGCTACGTTTACGATGCGCGGCCCATCACAAACAGTTCACGGTTATAGAACATGTACGATAAGCAGACAATCACACACATTTACTTTTCCTCGACTGTATGCGATTCGATGTAAGATCGCATACAGTTGTCCTTATAAAACTGTATGCGAAGTTTGAATACATCCCACACGATTCATCCGTCGTACCCGCGTCAGACGAAGACCTATCACACGTGTTCTTCTATGACCAAACGTTTGTGATGCACATAACATCATAAACATTCCATAAACATCATAAACCTTGTGTGATGTGCTCAAGAAGTCCATTCTTCACAAAAATCCTTAGAAGGAAGGATTAGGTTTCGAAAAGAAACTTGATGTGGATGGTTCGTACTGGACTCCCGAACAATATCCTCGTACAACTTGGGTTCGAGCAAATTGTAAAACCCTTGAGCCTGAAACACTTTCGGGCTATCTTTCACACATTCCTGTTGAAACTAACGAGTCGAATGACTCAAGTTACAAACTTTTCAAGCAACATAATGGAAAGGTTTTCGCACGATATGTTGGAACTAACTGCAGGGCAAGATCTACCAAGAAGCAAATTTGGGTGAAGAAAAATATTATTGAAAATCTATATGTTACTGCTAATCTAACTATGTAGGATAATCGTCGACGAGGAAATAGCTACCATTTTCAGCCGAACCGATTGTCTTTTTCGAATGATTATCACCCTCACTTGCATCAGAAGGAGTACATGTGCATATCATGTAATCATTATACTCATGCATCTAGAAAAAACCTTCCATGCCTATTCATATGATTATTATCATAGCACTCAGGTGTCATGCAGAACACGCCAAAGAAATATCCCAAGCCAGGCGAAGCAAATGAGATCATTACCTCCCACATAAGTGTGGGTTGTGAAGAAGAACTAATCATTTCTTGCAGGAAACACTCTCAGGGATATCACACTCTCATCTTATACCCTGAGTGCAATCTTTGTTGGTGCTTCTATTATCTTGTTTTTATTCATAATGTTCTTGCTCTCCATTTCAGTTGTTTTCTTCTGTGTTTTCGTCTAGTTTCCTTTTCTGTTTTTTCTGTATGTTCCTCGTGTCATAAACATGCACTTGATCCGAACAAGATTTCTTTCCGACGTCCTTGGTCGCGAATCAATTCATCTTTAATTCCTTCATATGTTTTGGCGCTTGCCCTTCCTCTAACCCTTTGGCATTCAGTTCAATTACCGAGGAAATGACTGACACGTGCCCACGATCTCTTCATCATGATCTCGTCCGTTGAATGTGGAACGTCTTGATTTTTTTGTCCGTACATTTTGGAGTGGTGGTTTGTCCTCTAGGCTATATAAACCCCCCGCTCTGAGTGTCTTCTTCCTTAGTTCCTCTTTGTTTGGCCTCAAACCCTACTCTCGCTCTCCGCCCGAGCCTGAGCTCGAAGCAGCATCGACGTCAAGCATTGCCATGCAACTCCGGCGAAGCTCCGTCACAATTGATCGCGTCAGAGCGATAACTCCTCCTTTGCGCTCTGCCGTAGCTGATCTGTCTTGCCAAGTTAGGGCATTCAGATCCGGTTCTTGCTCTACTCGACTTCTGTTCTAGAGCAGTTCCTCCCGACACGATTTATTCCCTATTATTTCTGTGAAGTAGATCTTTTAGGCTCTGTTAGTTTTCACTCGTACATGTCCTTTGGATCTAGGTTTCACAGTGCATGTCCTTTGAAAGATTAGAGGATTCATTGTGTCGTCTTTAGGCATACTGGAAATCACTCGATGATATCTTGCCAGTGCATGACATGAATCCATCGGTTCCTCCTGTAAAACTTTCTGTTTTGTGTTTAAAAAATTCGTATGTGCATGCTTGTGACTTCGACCGTGATTTCTTTCACTCTTGTGTTTTTCTTCAGGAGTGGTCATGGCAAACAGTTCGGATGAGCACTCTGGTTCAGAGGAAGAAATCCCTCAATAGCCAAGGGTGGCCGCCAAAGCAAATGTGGTCGAACGAAAATCTGCCAAGCCACCAAGAGCGCCGAAGAAGAAGGCTGAATCGGAATCTGCTGATGACGTTGATGATGATATTCCTTCTGGTCACAGCCAGCCAGAAGATGAGCTAGTCACTGATTCCAAGACCTTGTTCTCAGATGGAAATCACAAGAAGGGTGGCAGAGGAAGAGAAATAAATACAACAACTGAGATGTCTAATCAGGAAACTTATAGGACTCCACCCGGTGTGGAAACAACTCAAGACAAAAACACTAGATTGCAAAAGATTCACCGGCACTGGGCGAATAAATGGTTCAACTACGAGAACGTTCGACGGAAATATCATATATTGTTTGCTTCCACTCCACCATGGAATGACTGCATTGCAGAAGGCTGTCTAGGCCAGGAAGATGAGAAAGTAAGGCCAGGACCACCTCAAAACGCTCATGCCAATTCTTTGAAAACCACAACTGATTTTCCCAAAGAAGTTGCTAAAAGGGAAAAGGCAAAGGCTAAGCGCGAGCCTAAGCTTGCGAAGAAGAACCAAGTTGATTAGCGGAATGTTGAGCTGACTCAACAAGATGTAAATTAGAAGAAGGAAAGGGCGTCTGCCCGAGAAGAGAAGAAGAGGAGGAAGTCAGTTTCTCCTCGAGCTCTGAAGAAAAAGTATGTCGTGAAGAAGTCCAGAAAGGTTGCATCTGCCTCGTCTGATAAGGAATCTTCTGATAACAATGTTGGCGATGAAATTCCGATATACGATCAACAAGAGTTGCTCGACAAGCCATATCACACTCCATCTCTTGCCAAGAAGTCACTACCTGTGAGATGTTCACCAAGACTTTCACCTGTTCCCTTTGATAAACCTTCGGGTTCTGCTGCCCCAGCCGCCAAGAGGAAGCTGGTCACTGATGAAAAAGCGGTTGTTTCCGCCAAGAAGGCGAAGAAGATTATTCCTGCTTCCACAGAGGAATATGATTTTAATATGATATTCGACATCATTGAAGGTGCTTCCTATGATGCCAATCGAGCCAAGTTGGGTGATTTGGGTCTGCCAGAAGTTGTTACCAAGATGGTAGCAAACCACTTCATCGATTTGAAGGAAATCACCAAAGTACTCAATTAGGTTGTCGAAGATAAGAAGCTTCTGGAGAAAACGAGAAGGGAAGCCAAATCTGAAGCTGAAAGAAAGGATGTGAACAAGGTCATTCTTGAAACCACCAAAGCCCTCACTACCATGAGGAACAACAAGATAGAGTAACACTCTAGAATAGAAATGGATGTCTCCTAGTTGTGTGATCGAAGAATTGAAGAGATTCAGTGTCAGGAGAATCTTGCTCGACGCAGGGAGAAGGAAGAAAAATGCCAAAAAGCTCAGGCCAGAACGAACAAGCCAAAAGAAGTTAAGGATAGTTGTGTCAAATCTTCTTCAGCCAATCCTCATGTTGACTCAAGTGCACCACTTCACCAGATTCCACCATCCCATCGTCATGAGGAAGTTGCCAAACAACAAGTTGAGGTTGTGGTAGTTCCTACCTCAATTGAACAAGAAGCGGATGTTGTGGATATTTATCTTGTCAATCCTGATGAAGTTGTGACTGTGCCTGAGCAAAATGCTCTGGAAGAAAAGATTGACGAAAAAATTGAGATGGAAAAATGAGTCTCATCACTTGTGAAGGATGCTCAAGATGGACCCTCCGGATCCACTATGGAGGAAGAAAAGGTTGAGGGGGAGCAAATTGCTGCCCAAAGCACTACCCCAATGGTCTCCTCATCTGGTGCTCCTGCCCCGATGGAGGTTGACCCTGCCCTTGGCTCCTTGGCTTCACAGCAGGAACATGAAGCAAAGAAGATTGAAGAGCCCATGGCTCATGAGAAGAAGGATGAAGAAGTGGCATCACCTGTTCAGTCCCACCAAGTCGTACCACCAGCGCCGCCGCAATAGGCTGGAGAAGTTTTTGTTCCACCAACACGAATTGCTGAATCACCAAAAGAAAAGGCCCTTGAGCCTGAGTCTGAGAAGGCCGCTGAAGGAGTTCCAGCGAAGAAAAATGATCAAAATCTGATGATCCCATGCCGTCTACTTCAAAGAAGGATATCGTACCTCATGTGCCCGTAAAGCCCTCTGTTGAGAATGCATCCGCAGATGATGATGTTCAACCGATGGAAATTACCGTAGAAGTTCATCGGAAAAATCCTCAGGAATCTTTTCCGCTATTTACATGTGAGTATGGCCCCTATGGCCTAGCTTTCAATGAGCAGCTTCATTCAGTGAAGCTTGCATTCTTTGGGGTGAGCCCCTACAAAGGAGAAAGAACGTCTCTGTCACCGAGGTTCTGGACAGAGGAGCAGGCAATATATTATGCTCGGATCTTTTTTGGCAAGCACATGATTTTCAATCACAAGATACTAGACTTCACCAAGCTCGAAGATATAACTTGCTTCCACAATACCCTTGACCACATTGAGCATGCTCTTTTGAAGGGTTTCATGCGTTTCAACCATGGATGGAGCAAAGAGATTATTCTTCAGTTCTATGCCATGTTGTACATCACAGGGCAGATGGAAAACACTTCAACATGGACGCTCTAATGGATGACAGGCAGAGGAAGAATCAAATGCTTAGCAAATCATTTTCTGGCCCTAATTAATTTGCCTCAATGCGAATTTGAAAATGATAGAGAACATATATTGCATTTCTGGGAAGTGTTAGATGCACAACTCCATTTCCTGATGGATCCCACTCTCGTGGTTGATGAATGCATCGATGTTGACCCGAAGAAGTTGGCCTATGACAACAAGGTGCTATTCCACATTTTGTGCAATACCATTACGCCATCCAATCGACCCAGCTCCATCAAAGACATCGTATGAAATGCTCTGCTGTCAATTTCTCAGGGAATCAAATTCGACATTCCTGACCTATTCAATCAGAATCTGGCACGTGCTGCTGACATCCCTCAGTCGCTCAAGCCCTATGCTCCTTGGATCATGTATGCCATTGAGCAACTTACAAATGAAAAATTCTTCTGGGCCTATGCACCGAAAGTTTTCATGCCACCTGTCCATGACACTCTGCGCATAGTGAAGGAATACAAAAAAGGAGAAACAACCTGTTGACATGGATGCAAATGCCTCAACATCTGAGAATGCACCGATGGTCAAATAAGCCAAAGTTAAAGTTCCTCGAGAGGAAAATCCCTCGTTGTATGAAATTTGCATTCGCACACAACAGACCTTGGAGAAACATATCAGGATGGATAGGAAGGAAAAGATGGAATTGCTGGCTGAGCTGAATCTGCTTCACAATCAGACCAAGAAAGTCCTTCTGGATGAGAAGGATGCAAGGAAGAGATCATGGACCTTGATGAGGAGGCATTACTCTCTCAAGGATCTAGTCAAGAAGGGTCTTCACAAAGACTATGACTATCTAGACTTGCATGCAATCCCGCGTGTTCGAAGACAAACTCCAGAGCACCCACAACATTCTGTTTCAACGGATCTTCTGTTTGTCAACCACGATGATGAAAACAAATAAATAGAAAGCACACACATTTTGAAGCCACATACAAGTCCCTCGAAGCCCCTTAAAGCCAAGGCTGCAACTCCTGCTTCTGCCTCGACCATTCCACACTCTTCTGATTCTGGCTCCTCAAGTGGTTTCAACTCTGACTCAGAAGATACTCCATCAGAGTAATTCCTCGTATGTACTCTCTCTCCTTTTTGACACTTGTTGACAAAAAGGGGGAGGATAACATCGAGTGATAGTCTATCGGTGTTTGCAGGGTATTTTTGCTCCGAACTTTCATTTGGTTTCTCTTTGAACAACTTTCTTCAGAACCTTATCGCACCGCATGTGGTGTTAAAACTTCAGTCATCATATAGTGATAATAACCCCCGCCTGCAATCCTATTTGCTTCGCATTACTTGTCTACATGTACCATGAAATATTGTTCTCTTGTGGATGATATCACAGACGATTCTTCTTCTTATAGGGACACATTAATTCTCCTCGATGTAGATAGAATCATCAAATGATGATATTATATTGGAGATTTGCGTGGTTTCATATCTAACTGTTGGATATGCTCTTATTGCTTTTTATCAATACCTAACCTTGTAGTAAGATATAGTCAGTCGATGCACAAACGCCTTGTGAAGACTATCTATGGCTGACAAAGTGTTTGTCTTGGATATCATTTGCTTCATCCTATCATAAGAAAAAGAACTTTCAAAGCTTATCCTCTCCGAGCAACGAATTAGCATTCGATCCTGTTGATCTTATTATTATTATACATCTAACATGTAGGAAAATTATGTCTCATGTGGATCCAAAATTTGTGCTCTAAGAAAACATTCATTATTTATCCATGTCACAAAACTCACCATGTTTCTATCCTAATCGTTGTAGGAGTTTTCGTGACAAGAACTACCTCACACACTGTTGAGTGCATTTAAAGAACTCCAGTATGAAATCTTTATCAATGACACTCATATGAGGAGAAGTATATTTTCCCAAACCGAAGCATAACTTAAGGGGGAGAATATCTTATCTTCATAAACCTCTCTCGTAATTCATTATTCTTCGCATTACATTCCATTCATTATCTGTCATTCGATGTGATCTGTTTTGTCAACAATCATCCAAAAAGGGGGGATTATTGGTGCAATATCTGCCTACCTTGAGTTTTGGAGATTGTTGACAGAAACATGTATGGACTAATGTGTTTGCTAGTGATCACAAAGAGAAAAGTCCATACACAACAGAAGAGAATGTTGTCTCCGGTGCTGAGTTCAAGGAACTTCACCGAAGCATATCTGCGTTGCTGAGAAGAACGAGCTACATCTGATGAAGAGACAGAATCAAGAAGATTAATGTGAAGAAATCGACCCCTCAAAAGATTTGCTGGGATAGCGAAGCTTTCTGTTTCAATACTTTCGTCCGAAGAATTTGAGTGGAGCAACTGAAGTCGAAGACAAAATGAAGACGTGGTATTCATTGAGTTTTTCTTCTTTCAGTTTTTTAGTCATTGGACCTCCATACTATTAAGAGGGGTATAGATTCTCATTTCTTAGATTAGTTGTGATGCTTACCTACAACCTATGAAAGATGCGATAGAAATCTCTTTGTGCTCCAAGTAAATGCTTGCCAGCAAGAGACTGTGATCTTCTTCGCTGCGAGAGGTTTCCCTCGGACCGAGGAGTTAGCATTTCTTGCTTCGCAAGGAATGTTACCGTTGTGCTCAAATCTGACCGTTGGAATCGTGTTGTTCGGCCATTGGCTGAGGTCGATGTCCAATTTGGTCATTTCCCTTCTGGGAAGGCTGCAGCTATAAATAGCCACCCCGCTCCAACATTATTCGTTGGCTGCTCCGCTCGAGATTTAGGAGAAGATTGATTTGAGAAACCCCTCTCTAAGTGATTTGAGTTTAAGATCCACCGAGAGAAAACCAAGAGCCCAAACTTAGACAGTGGTTTAGCATCAGAGAAGTTCTGAGTGAGAGTTCTTGTACCTGTTACTCTTGAGAGCTGCACACTCTCTAGATGGATAGGTTTGGCTTCGAGTGATGAAGAGTCATTGTCTTCACCAAGCCTGATCTTCACCAACCAAGAGTGATTGTGGTTCGTGAAGGTTGACCAAAGGTTTGGAGATCGCTGACAAGGATCTACCACAAGTGAAATCAACCTGAGTCTGATCAGCTCTGTGTTGAAGGAAAATAGGGTGAAGAGAGTTCATCTTCCGTATTAAGTCACAACCCCTCCAACCAGACGTAGCCCTTTGGCAGAAGGGTGAATTGTTATACCAAATCTCTTGTCGCGATCAAGCACCACTGATTATATCTAGTCTATTGCAATTCATCTGGCGGTTTTCATTCGTGCTCAGTGCCATTAGATTCTCTGATCTTTGTTCTGTTCTGTGTTTGTTATTCTATGTTGTAGTATCAAATCATTTCATTATCTTCGTCTTTATTCTTACCTTTTAGTTTGTATCCTTCTAACTCTATCATTGCATTTCCTTCAATGTTCGTTATGTTTAGCTTCATTCTGTTACACTTGTTCGCCTGTTGCATAACTCTCATCGTAGTTAAACCCATTATCCATCAAGCTCACTATGTTGTAAATGCTTTTCTGAATGAATATGCTTCTGACGAAGAACTTTGATTCTGAGCATTTCTTTCAATACTACATTCTGCTGTTGTGTTTGAACTAAGGTTCAAAGCTTTCGAAAGAAAATTTGAATCTCCCATTCACCCTCCTCTGGTTGATATACTATCGGTCCTAACAAGGTCGGTGCTGGAGGAGTGAGGCGACGGTTGAACTACCGCCGCTACTAAAATTTGGGTAAAGGAATTGATGCGGGGCGGGAGCACCCAAGATCGCACACGGTCCAATAAGAATATGCGTGTATGATACTAAGGAAAAGTGGCGGAACCGCCGATTTTTGCAATGCTCAAGGCAGGTAGTTTGTTTTTAGATTTCTAGCTAGCTGGTATATCGCACACGGTTCATCCTAATTTTTAGACGCGGATGTGGAATTCAATCTAAATAAACTACCCGCATTTATCTTGCGCGGTTGGTGATTTTACAGCGCACTAGCATCGCACACGATTAAGCCAGTACATCCACCTTTCTCGCGCTTGCGCAGTCATGGTGATTCACAACACACTTGCATCACACACGGTTATGCCATCTGAGTCTTTGCAGCAAAACAAACGTTAGAGAGGGTCAAAAGACAGCCACACCAGCATGTGGCCCAAATATATATGAGTGAAAAGGGTGGTCTGTGATGTTCAAAATTCCAATGCACAACTTTGACCGCGCGGGCCCATGGTTGGGCGTGTCATCGAAAATCGATGAGAGGGGCCAGAAGTCAAGCACCACCTGGAAGTGGCCAAATATATGTAGGAATATAGGGCGTGATGTTTAAAACTTCAAATACACAATGCACAACTTTGGTGGCACCTGCCTCGCAAACCCGAAAGCACCCTTGGATATATCTATAATGACATAATGTCGTAGTTACCTAGCTAGGGTGCTTGACCCACCTCCCACTTCGTGTTAGCGGGACGGATGCACATAATGATACTTTGGTCATACATGCATGTCGCCATGACCTACCATAAGACGGACCAGTGAATCTATTGCTTGGTCAAACGACAATTGTGGTTTTTGTTGATAAAAAATGGATAGAATATATATATATATATAACCGCTTGGGCCAATAGATTGAACCATCATTAAAAATTGCATGAGAGGGACCACAAAACCAGCACCGCCTCCATGCGGCCCAAAATGATGTACGTTGGAAAGGGTGAGGTGTGTTTTCAATATTGAATAAATTACAATTTTGATGTGGCACCTGCCTCTCGATACAGACAACAACCATGAAAGTCAGGTAATTAAGGATGAGATACGCAGGGTACGGTGTTGGTCGAACCCACCAATCCGAGCGTTTCAGCGGGAATCATGACAACGCATGAGCTTGAAATTTGGTTGAATGACATGTGACGTTGACCGGCCCTAACACAAACTTGGAGGAATTCATTCATGGCCAACACATACCCCTCATTACCAGTCAAAGGGATGATATATATACACTTAGGAAGCCCACAAATATGTGTGTCGTCACAAAAAACCGCACAAGGGAGACGTGGTCAATCAGAAGACCCCCTACACACCGCATGTGGCCCAAAAATATGTATCGGTGGTGTGGCGACCCGACCTCAGATTGTCAAGTCTCTGTGCTTCAGTGTCATCCCTGGATCAGTAATGCTGACACCCACAGTACTTGAATGGATTTATAACAGAGTAGCAATCATACACTTATTACATCGATAGTCTCAAGAGAGAACTTAATACAATAAATATGGCTTAAGGCCATCTAATTAAGATAACAGCAGAAGGCTTGGAAGATAAAGTGAGTCCATCAACTCCAACAGCATAGCTGAGTGCATGACAACGACCTAGCGCACCTTACTCCTCGTCTGAAAAGTCTGCAACATGATATGTTGCAGCCCGAAATGGGTCAGCACATGGAATATGCTGGCAATATAACACAGTAGAGCAATGAACAGATAAATGCTATCACTACATGCATATATGGCGGGTGGAGGCTCTATGGTTATATTGTTTTGCGAAAAGCCAATTTTTCCATACAACAAAGGAATATATTTTATTTAACTACAAAGTTGGTTGAAAAATTATTGAGAAGGTTCCTCCAACTCAATCCCAATTAAAAGTTAACAACCCGACAAATTAATTAAGTAAAGTGTTGAGATCCAATCAATAATTCAAGTACCAGATACTCAAGATGTCCATAACTGGGGACACAGCTAACCATGATTAGTTTGTACACTGTGCAGAGGTTTGCGCACTTTTCCCCACAAGACTCGATCTCCTCCGTTGGATTTCTCGCACTACAGGGTGTTTGAGAAACAGATGACCGAGACACAGTCTTTCAGAAGCATTAACTCTTTACTCTGGGTAGACAATTACACCTACTTTCCCCTACATCTGCTAGCCTACCACTGAAAGAGGTCACACAACATACTCAACTATGCCAGAGCCCATAATGGCTTGTGGCTGCGCACAGAAGTTTCTAGCATGAATAATCTCATGACCCCTTTGAGCCTGGGTGGTGGACCGTTGGATGATCACACGGGTATTCAGGGATATCCTAGGACAACACTGGATTCTCCAGGTGCCCACAAGCAATCCACCCAGATGTGTATTAAAGTTGCCACCTTAAGTTGAACCATTAATTAACAAACTCACATCTATCATGGATCCACTCAAACCCAAACCACGTCTACGAGCATAACATAGCAATATAAGCATAACGTAGAAGTAACTCCCAAGGGTTCGATAGTAAAACAGGCAATAGGTTCTACCTCATCCTCTACTTCCCAGACCCACATGTTAAGAGATCCTACTCATGCAATGTGTGAGGGTTGAAATTAATGCATAAAAATTGGGTAATAAAGGGGTATGATCGATGTGTTACTTGCCTTGCTGACGTTCTGCAAATCCTAGAGACTCGTAGTAGCACGCTTCGCACTCCGAAATTCTATCGCAAACAACAATAGCATACATAAGCAATCAAGCGAAGATGCACGGGTAAAACTCAAATAAGAAGATCGAATCTGAAAACTCAATTGAAGAGATTCAATTTGCAAAAAGAATCAAATCAAACAGAGAAACGAAACTCAAACTACAAAAGAAACAAGGCCCATTTACTAATCTGGACTAAAGTCATTTTTACAGTACCAAAATCTTGTTCAAGTTGGTTAAATAGAAAGAGGGCTTTGAAACGAAGATCTAGGCGCTTGTTTCACCTGATTTGGTTAAACGAGTGAAAAGATAAACTAAAACGAAGATTATGGCAGAAATCGCGATCGAAAATAATCGCGGAGAAACCCTGGAAAATAAAACGAGACGAACAGGCTAACGAATGAATGTTCGATGTCTGCGGCTAACTGATGAACATCGTTCGTTAAAACGAACATACAGACGGACATCCGCTAAATAATAAACCGACGAAAAACCGAACCGAACCGAAATATAAAAAAACGAATCTAGGGTTTACTAGAAAAAAAACCGATCAGTTTTTCCCGAGAAAAACCGGACGACGGTGGGGTCGGCGGCGACGGGCGGCGACGTCACGGCGGCACACGGATCGAGGCGGCGGCACGGCGGCTAGGGTTTGGGGTGGCGGGGCTGGCGGCGGGGTTTGCAGCGGGGTCAGGCTGCGGCTTATAAAGCCTGGCCGGGCAGTGTCCGGATCGGGCACGGCCCGGTTAGGTCGGTGCACTTTAAAAAAAAATAATCCTGATGCGGAAAAACAAATAAAAGAAATACTAAACGGAGTCCAAAAATCCTGAAATAAATTTTCACGGTCCTCTAATAATATTGCGGACAAAGTGAACATTTATTTGGGCCTCTAATGCAATTTTGAAAAACACATATTTTTCCTAATTCAAATAAAATAGCAATAAAAGTCCAAAAAAGAAATTATTTATTTGCTTTTAATACTTTTCCTCCTATATTCCGTTTTTTTGGAGAAGTCATATTATCCCCTCTCATATATTTTAATATGAAATATTTCGCAGATAAAAATAATTAAAACCAAAGTGATCCTTGTTTTGATATTTGATAAAACTCAAATATAAAAAACGTGAAATCCCCAACTCTCTCCGTGGGTCCTTGAGTTGCTTAGAATTTCGAGGATCGCAAAGCAGAAATGCAGTAAAATATGATATGCATGAATGACCTATGTATAACATTCCAAATTGAAAATTTGGGATGTTACAAACCTACCCCCCTTAAGATGAATCTTGTCCTCGAGATTCGGGTTGGCTAGAAAATAGGTGTGGGTGGTCTCTGCGTAGATCATCCTCTCGTTCCCAGGTGGCTTCATCCTCGGTATGGTGGCTCCACTGTACTTTGCAAAACTTGATAACCTTGTTGCGTGTAACTCGGCTGGCAAACTCGAGAATCTTGACTGGTTTCTCCTCATAGGTCAAATTAGTATCCAACTGAATTGCTTCCAGGGGCACTGTATCTCTCAAAATAATGTCGGCCATCTCTGCATGGCACTTCTTCAACTGGGAAACGTGAAACACATCATGAACTCCTGACAGTCCCTCGGGTAACTCCAACTTGTAGGCAACCTCTCCCATGCGTTCCAAAACATGGTACAGTCCTACAAATCTCGGGGCCGACTTTCCCTTAACTCCAAAACATTTAACTCCTCACAGTGGTGACACACGGAGATATGCTCTATCTCCGATTTCATAGACTACCTCCTTGCGTTTTGAGTCTGCATAGCTCTTCTGTCTGGACTGAGCTACCTTCAGCCTATCTCGAATCAGCTTAACCTTATCTTCAGACTCCTTAATCAAATCAGGTCCAAACAACCGGCGGTCTCCAACTTCATCCCACATCAACGGTGTTCGGCAGCTTCTTCCATACAGGGCTTCGAACGGTGCCATCTTCAAACAGGCCTGGTAGTTGTTGTTGTATGAGAAGTCCGCGTAGGGCAAGTTGTCATCCCAACTAGAGCCATAATCTAGCACACAAGCTCTCAGCATGTCTTCCAAAATCTGATTGACTCTCTCGCTGTCCATCTGTCTGCGGATGAAAGGCTGTACTGAACTCTAGCCTGGTTCCCAAAGTCTGGTGCAGCTGGTGCCAAAACTTTGAAGTAAACTGCGTTCCTCTATCTGATACGATGGTCCTCGAAACTCCGTGCCGACATACGATCCTGGTCATATATATCTTAGCCAATTTTGCACTGGTATAGGTGGTTTTTACTGGGATAAAGTGAGCTACTTTGGCAAGCGATCCACTACTACCTAGATAGAATCATATCCCGATCGGGTCCTGGGTAATCCGGTGATAAAATCCATGCCAAGCTTGTCCCACTTCCATTCGGGTATCGACATAGGCCGCAGTAATCCTGTTGGCTTCTGATGTTCTTCCTTCACTCTCTGACATACATCACATATGGCTATATACTCGGCAATGTCCTTCTTCATTCCAGTCCACCGGAAATGCTCCTTCAAATCCAAATACTTCTTGGTGTTTTCGGGGTGTATCGAGTATGGCGAGTCATGAGCTTCTTGTAGTATCAACTTCCTGATCTCGGCATTATTGGGCACATATACACGGTCCTCAAACCACAAGGTGTCGTGCTCATCCTCACTAAAACCTTTGGCTTTTCTTCACTCATCTTCTCCTTTATCTCGGCAATTTCTTTGTCATCCTTCTGTGCTTCTCGAATCTTTTCCAATAATGTTAACTGAACCTCCAGTGCTGCAACAAAATCTCTAGGAACTATCTCCAAACGAAGCTCCCTGAGATCTTCTGCTAACTCCTTTGGCAATCCTTCGCTTACGAGGGTATTGACATAACTCTTCCGGCTCAAAGCGTCTGCTACGACATTGGCCCTGCCTGGATGATAGTGCAACTTCATATCATAATCCTTTATGAGCTCCAACCATCTCCTCTGCCTGAGGTTCAACTCCTTCTGAGTAAAAATGTACTTCAAACTCTTATGATCCGTGTACACATCACAACGGTTTCCAATAAGAAAATGTCTCCAGGTCTTGAGCGCATGCACTACAACTGCTAACTCCAAATCATGCGTGGCATAATTCAACTCATGTGGTCGAAGTTGACGTGAGGCATACGAAACAACTCTTCCGTCTTGCATATGTACTCCTCCAAGTCCTAAGCGAGAGGCATCGCAATACACTTGGAAATCCTTGCGCATATCCGGCAGAATCAGCACTGGGGCTGTAGTTAGACGTTTCTTCAACTCCTGGAAACTTGCTTCACATTCTTCAGTCCAATGGAACTTGGTGTCCTTCTTCAACAGCGCTGTCATGGGCTTCGCAATCTTTGAAAAATTCTCAATGAATCTCCGGTAATATCCCGCGATTCCAAGAAAATTGCGGATCTCTCCAACTGAGGTGGGTGCCAACCACTCAGTGACTGACTGAACCTTGGTAGGATCCACTGCTATACCTTCTCCTGATATAACATGTCCATGAAATCCAACTTCCTTCAACCAAAACTCACATTTGCTAAACTTGGCATATAAATGATGTTCCCTGAGCTTCTCAAGGACCAAACGCAAATGTTCCTTGTGTTCCTCCTCATTCTTCGAGTATACCAAGATATCATCAATGAACACCACGACAAACTTATCCAAGAACTCCATGAACACCTTGTTCATCATACTCATGAAATAGGCAGGGGCGTTAGGCAGTCCAAATGACATAACCGTATACTCATATAACACGTACCTTGTGGTGAAAGCTGTTTTCGGTATATCCTTTTCTCGTATCTTCAGCTGGTGATATCCCGATCGCAGATCGATCTTCGAAAACACCTTAACTCCTTACAACTAGCCAAACAAATCATTGATCATCGGCAGCGGGTACTTGTTCTTGATCGTCACTTCATTCAACGCACGATAATCAACAACCATTCTTAATGATCCATCCTTCTTCTCAACCAAGAGCACTGGGGCTCCCCATGGTGATGAACTTCGTCGAATGTAACCTTTCTCCAATAACTCCTTAATCTGCTTCTTGATCTCTTCCAGATCATTTGCGGGCATCCGGTATGGTCTCTTCGATATCGGTCTAGTGCCTGGCAATAGTTCTATCAAAAACTCGATGTCTTGATCTGGCGTCATGCCTGGTAGCTCCTGTGGAAATACATCTGGGTAATCCTTCACTACATGCACTTCCTCCTGAACAACTCTCGAGAGAGAATTTACTTGAGTCCTCCTAGGCGCATGCCTAGATACATACTTGATCCTTTTTCCCTCCAGGGTGGTGAGTAAAATCGACTTACTAGCACAATCGATGTTTCCCCCATACATCGATAGCCAATCCATGCCTAGTATCACATACAATCCTTGTGACTCCAAAATTACCATGTCTGAGGGGAAAACATGGCTTCCAATGGTCAATGGTATCTGAAAACATCCTTGACTTGCCATATACTCCGCTCCTGGTGAGCTTACTAACATAGGTGTTCTTAGTACTTTAGTGGGCAACTTATATTTATCCACAAATCCCCTTGAAATGTATGAATGCGATGCACCAGTATCAAAAAGAACAATTGCAGTAAATGACTTAACCAAAAACTTACCGACAACTACATCAGGCTACTCTTCAACCTCCTCCACATTCACGTGGTTCACTTGTCCCCTGTTGAAAGGGTTGGGCTTCTTCCAAGAGTTTCCATTGCCATTCCCATTCTTTGCCTCAGGGCACTCAGTGGCATAGTGTCCAGTCTTCCCGCACTTGAAACAAGTAATGTGACTTAGATCCTTCTTGGCGGGCGTTGCTGGGTTAGAGTGGTTCGGATTGCTGCCTGCTCCATTCCCGTTTCCATTCTTGGGGCCACTGTGGTTATGCGAACTTCCTCCATTGTGAGTATGGCCTCCATGGTTATGGGTAAATCCTCCCGAGTACGGGGTGAAACGGGGCTTCTGTTGAGCTCCAGAATTGTGCTTCCCTTGTCCATACTTCCTTTTGCAGCTCTCTATCTGCTGCTGCTTCCCTTCAATCATAAGAGCCTTGTCTACTAGCTCCTGGTAGTTGTTAAATGTTGCCGCCATCAACTGCATGCTCATCTCATCATTCTGCCCTTCCATAAACTTCTCCTGCTTCGCGGCATTTGTGGCCACATCACCAGGGGCATAATGAGATAGCTTACTAAACTCATCTACGTACTGAGCCACAGTACGACTTCCCTGGCGCAAGTTGCGAAACTCGCACTTCTTCTTGCTCCTGGCTCCAGTTGAGACATGGGCTGTGCGGAATGCTTGCTGAAACTGATACCAAGTGATATTGGCTATAGGGAAAGTGGCTGTATAATCCTCCCACCATGAGGCTGCTGGTCCATCCAATTGATGTGCAGCGAAACGCACCTTCTCAGCATCGGTGCAACCTGTGGTGGTCAACTCCCTTCCAATCTGGCATAGCTAGTCATCGACAACTATTGGCTCGGTGCTACTGGAAAACACCGGCGGCTGCAACCTCAGAAAATGGGCTAAGTTATCAACTGGTGGTGGTGGCGGAGGGTTGTTGTTGTTGTTGCCTTGATTCTGGACTAATATCTGCATCAAGGCATTCTGCTGCTGGATCAACTGGGTGATCTCCGGTGGGAAGACAAATCCGGTATCACATCTCGGAGGCATCTGATGGGTTTAGAGGGGAGAGATTAGAATAGAATGAGGTCTAGTGAGAAAACACTACCCATATGCACATGAGACAAACACAATCATATCACACCAAATCAATTCAAGCAAGGGCATACAATCAGTCTAGAACTATCGTTACAAAAGTGCTCGGACTATTACTATTTACAATGGGGGGGACTACTATTCATATGGTGGTCATCTAGAAATTTTGATCGGTGGAAGACTCCATGATATCCGCTCCAGTTTCGTCTTCATAGTCATCATCACTACCATCAGGATCGGAGTCAGTGTCGTTGATGATGATGTAGTCTTCAGAATGAATTTCCTTGGGTTCGTCGTCTTCTCCTCCTGGCGCGGGGTCTCCCATGAAAACTCCTAGCTTCCTTGTCAGGTCGTCATTCATCTCCACAAGTATCGCGATTTCCTCCTCATATCCATCGCGTGTAGACTTGAGTTCCTCTTCTAGCTCTGTGATCCTGGTCATTGCCTTCTTCAGATCTATCATGCCTGCGCACATCTGGTTCTCCTAGCGACGAATGTGATGGTTTAGCTCCTGGATGAAAGCTGCAATGGACCAGTTGTCGGTGTCAAAACCGGCGGATCTCGGGTAGGGGGTCCCGAACGGTGCGTCTAAGGTGGATGGTAACAGGAGGCGGGGGACACAATGTTTACCCAGGTTCGGGCCCTCTCGATGGAGGTAATACCCTACTTCCTGCTTGATTGATCTTGATGATATGAGTATTACAAGAGTTGATCTACCACGAGATCGTAGAGGCTAAACCCTAGAAGCCAGCCTATGATTATGATTGTCCTTGTCCTACGGACTAAACCCTCCAATTTATATAAACACCGGAGGGGGCTAGGGTTACACAGAGACGGTTACAAGGGAGGAGATCTACACATCCTAATTGCCAAGCTTGCCTTCCACGCAAAGGAGAGTCCCACCCGGACACGGGACGAAGTCTTCAATCTTGTATCTTCATAGTCCAACAGTCCGGCCAAAGTATATAGTCCGGTTGTCCGAGGACCCCCTAATCCAGGACTCCCTCAGTAGCCCCTGAACCAGGCTTCAATGACGATGAGTCTGGTGTGCAGATTGTCTTCGGCATTGCAAGGCGGGTTCTTCTCCAAATCCTGAGTACCTGTCGAGTAGTGTCCGGCTTCCCATGAATGTTGCACTCCTCGGCTTCTATGCCTAATAATGGCTATCTTCCACATGTAGAGCGAATGCGAGAAGTCGGGGCATTTTTACATTTGCCACCCTAACCATGTGAGTAAATCGTCTATTTAAAGAGTCGGGGATCCTCAGATCCAGATCACACCATCCTCCCACAGCGAGTATCTATCGGAGCGCGCCCGGAAAAGTCCATCCCATCATGGCCGACCATCGCAGCTCCTCCTCTCGCTCCCGTAGCACTAAGCCAGGCAATTGGGAGAAGTGTTCTGTCCCCCACAGCCAATTAGTAGAGTTACAGACCCAGGGGTTTCTCCCTCCTGCGTATATGGTCCCCGTTCGAGCCGGACTAGCCACTTATAATGGCGGGGAGCAAGCAGAGAGCTTTCCCAACCCATCCACGAGGGAGCGGGTATGCCTTGTCCCTTCATTTATTGAGGGGACTCGGATTTCCAATCCATCCGTTCCTCCGCGGGCTCCTGGAGTTCTACGGCCTCCAGCTGCATAACTTTACTCTCGCCTCCATATTACACATTGCTGGCTACGTCGCCTTTTGCGAGCTGTTTCTGGGCTGCGAAACTCATTTCGAGCTATGGAAGAGGCTATTCTGCCTCGTACCCCGTACACAGGAGGGGTCAATATATCAAGTGGGCGGAGCCGAAATATGGCGCATCGCCGGGACCGGATACCTGTCTGGTACTCCGAAGAAGACATTTGAAGACTGGCCTTCAGAGTGGTTTTATATGGAGGACGTCCCCCTTCCGGACCCTATTTGGATGGGCCTTCCTGAGTTTAATAACACCCCTTTGAAGAAACGCCGCAACTGGCGCCCTCGGAGCCCCCCAGGAGGAAGATAACAGAGAGGTCCTTTTCTTGATGGGCAAGATAAAAATGCTCACCAAATCAGGACTGACAATAATCAAGGTTATGTCAATATGTATAATGCGGGGGGTGCAGCCACTTCAGTATCGGGGAAAACCCATGTGGCATTTCAATGGAGAAGACGATGCCACCCGCTGTGGCCGTAAAGGTCCGGACTCCACCGCTGCTCTAGCGAAAATACTATCCGATTTATACAAAGGAGAGGAAGAGGAGTTCATCCGCATTAAGCCACGGGATGGATTCTCCATGTACAACCCCCCAAACTTGGTGAGCTGCTACTTTTTACTCCAGACCTTCCCGCATTCTTCGTCATAAATATTTACCTTGCTATTTCATAGCAGGAACTGCGAAAAGCTGTGAGGGAGGTCCACAGCCCATCTCCCCCGCCAGAGGACCCTGACCGGGCCCTCGACCCCGGACTCGAAGAAGATCCAGACATATCTGTGGAGCTTATCGACAGGACGTTCTATCAGTTAAGCTGCGACGGTGCCTTGGTGGCCATCATAGCCGATTATCCTGGACTGCTCCCTGCATCGCATGTAAGTAAAACCGTAGTCCCAAATTCCGAGAAGGATCCCTTTTATGCACTTCACCCACCGCAGACATATGGTGTCTTACAGGGAAGGCCCTCGGGACGCCATGCCGAACCCGCGGTGACTCACCAACGAGGGGCACCGAAGCTGGGTAGGCTTAAAAGGAAGGCGGTCAGGACTGAGATGCCATCCCAGAGGTATGAAAAGGAACCCTGCTCCGTGGTTGTCGTCTTTAAAATATAATAACGTCCATGGTTCCTGGCAGAAAAAATGCTCGCCGGACCGTGTCCGGAGAGCTTGTCGGCCACGCCTCCACCAACCAGACTCCAGAGCCGGTCTTAGGGGCAGATGCTAACGTGGGGACAACACCGGATGTTCCTCCTACAGAGGATGCAGATAGGTTGTGTGCTACGAATTCCGAAGTGGAGAGTGCCATGAATCACAGGCGTCGCTGGGCCGTACTCCGCGACCCTGGTTTTTCCGAAGAGGCGTTCGATGCCTTCAACTCGGGAGATGCGTACATCCAAGCCGCTCAAAATGGTCTTGCCAAAGCCACTGACCAGTATGTAAAGGATATTCGGGTAAGAAAATCTGATAATTATGTATATCAGTAGCCCCTGAGACTTGAAACCATTGGCACAACTGATTTAAGGATCATTATATGTGTAGGTTCTTACGGAGAAGAATACCCAGTTGTCTCAAGAGCTGGAGGAGTGCAAAGCCCAGCTACGGGCCACAGTTGCCAAAATGAAGGAGGCCAAGAAGGCCCCATCTGGTAACACTTGTTCTGATCGAAAAGAATAAAATGTCATGTACCAGTTAGTATTCAGCATGCATGCAAATCTAACAATAGATTCTGCAGATGACCCGAGAGTGAATCCGAAGGTCATGCGAGGGGATGAGCAACATGCTCAACGACAGCTAGAGGCTAGCGAGTTTGTGCTTACGCGGGTTAGGCAGGAGAAAAACGACCTCCAAGATGCCAATACTCGGCTGGGTGTTGAACTGAAAGATGTTCGGGCCCAGCTAGCTGACTCCGTAAAGGAGAATAAGGAGCTTCGACACGGCAGTTTTAGTAAGTGTTTGAACGAACTTTTATAGAGTTCGGCGAAGAAACCGACTAACAGAGTTATATCTGTAGGTATGCTGATGGGTCGTCCCAGAGAGGAGATGCCCGGGTCTATGGGCGATCTTCTGCCAGAGCTCTCACAACTGCACGAACAAGTTTGGCAGGTGATGCAGGGCATTGCCCAGGCCTTGTGGCCATCCGCCTCCCTGTCAGGAGGCATGGTGGAGCTCGTAGAGATGCTCAAGGGAGCGCGGCGGCGCTTCCGATTATGGAAGATATCTGCCTACCGACAAGGTGCAAGGGAAGCCTGGGCCATGGTGAAGACTCGACATACCAAGGCTGACCCGAACCACATAGCCGAGGTCGGACCTGTGGGGTCTGATGGGAAAGAGATCCCCGTTAGTCTGGTGTATGACCAGGTAAAATTAGCCGCAAAGTATTCCTAGTAGGATTGTAGGCTAGACAGCCTGTTGGATGGTATAGAAGAAGAATTTAGTCAGTCTAAGTGACTGTGTACTTCAAGTGACATATATTGTCTCTAGCAGGATTGTAAATCATTTGTCATGACGTACCTTTTCGCTTCGACCTCCGGACTCGACAGTCCGGAGTGTATCCGAATACCTGCTTAGTTATGTAAAAACCGGGGTACGCGTGGAAACCAGGCGTAGGGGTCATCAGTGCTTGAACAGACAAGTACCCAACTAGCTATGTTATATTACATGGATAGTAAGAAACATCTTCCAGGGAGAATAGTTCCGTTAAGGGTTCCTTTCCCTGGGTACACATGCATTACTGTGCATGTCCGAACTGCGAAAAGAGATGCAGGATATAAACATCTGGGGGCATGTATTGCAATAAGTAAAAGTCATCTTTTGTTCACCGACCGAACATTCCCTTAAGAACGCTAGCTTTCAGCTTCACCTAGTCTTAGGTACACATCCGGCTGACCCGGCAGTAACAATCGCAGAGGTGCTCCCCTTATGCCCTAGCCGAATGAACGGGAATGTAGGGCATAAACACAAGAGCCAGGCAACCCAGCTTGGCCAAAACTTAAGTCATATCGATGCATATAATGGCGAAGAAAAGGTACATGTGGAAAAGTAACACATGTGTAGGGGCCATAGAGCCCGGAACATAATTATATTAAATTTCTATATAAGAAGCCCCCAGGTATAATGGCACGCCTGGCGTGTCAAGATTGTGTATTCAAGACACATTTTAACCTTTTAAGGCCATGAAGAAAAAGGAAAAAAAAGAAAGACATATAGCAGATATATATATAAGAAAAGGCGGAGGTAAGGAGATGAACACAGAGTCCGGCACTAGGCATAGAACCTTCGGAGTCTGGCCGCGTTCCATGGGTTTGGCTCGAGTCGATTGTTCGATGCATCCCGCTGACGATACGCTCCATCGGTTAGAACTTTGTCAATGACGAAGGGACCTTCCCATTTGGGCTTGATCTTGTCCTTTTTCTTCTCTGGTAAGCGTAGAACGAGTTCTCCAACGTTATAAGTTTTGGCCCGCACTTCTCTGCTTTGATACCGTCGAGCCTGTTGCTGATAGAATGCGGAGTGGGCTTTTTCTATGTCACGCTCCTCCTCCAGGGTGTCTAAACTGTCCTGCCGATCAAGCTCGGCTTCTTTCTCTTCATACATGCGCACTCGAGGTGAGCCATGAATGATGTCGCAGGGCAATACCGCCTCTGTGCTGTACACCATAAAAAACGGTGTGTATCCGGTAGTGCGATTCAGCGTGGTCTGCAGCCCCCATAGTATGGAGTGGAGCTCCTCAATCCAGTGTGTATCTGATTCCTTCAAGGATCACACTAATCTGGGTTTAATGCCGCTCATAATATGACCATTTGCTTGTTCAACTTGACCGTTTGTTTGGGGGTGATAGACGGAGGCATAATCGAGCTTAATGCCCATGTTGCCGCACCAAGTTTTTACCTCGTCAGCTGTAAAGTTCGAGCCGTTATCGATGATGATGCTGTCGGGGACACCATAACGGTGTACAACCCCGGATATGAAGTCTATCACTGGTCCGGACTCGGCCGTTTTAACTGGTTTGGCTTCCATCCATTTGGTGCATTTATCCACCATGACCAATAGGTACTTTTTCTTATGGCTTCCTCCTTTAAGGGGTCCGACCATATCAAGCCCCCAGACTGCAAAGGGCCAAGTAATGGGGATTGTTTGGAGAGCGGTAGGTGGCATATGGCTTTGGTTTGCAAATAGCTGGCAACCGACGCAATGTTGGGCGAGGTCATGTGTGTCTTCTCGGGCTGTCGGCCAGTACAAACCTGTACAGAAGGCCTTGCTTACAAGGGCCCGAGCTGCGGCGTGATGGCCGCCGAGTCTAGCATGGATTTCTGCCAAAAGTTGCCGTCCTTCCTCTTCGAAGATACACCTTTGAAGTACTCCTGTAGCGCTTTTCTTATAAAGCTCTCCCGTGTGGACCTTGTAGGCTTTAGACCGCCGCACAATGCAACGTGCCTCGTTTCGGTCCTCAGGGAATTCTTGCCTATTTAGGTAAGCCAAAAAGGGTTCTGTCCACGGGGCGATGAAAGCCATAACCACGTGGGCCGAAGGTGTTATTTCGGTGGCAGAGCCTCCGATTACGTCAGAGTGCTCGGGATCTGGTGTTGTGGCCAGATCCGGACTGTTGTTGTCGGTCTTCCCTTCCCACACCACGGATGGATTAAATAGCCTTTCCAAGAAGATATTAGGTGGGACAGGGTCGCGCTTAGCACCGATGGGGGCGAGGATATCTGCCGCTTGATTGTTTTCTCGGACCACATGGTGGAATTCGAGCCCCTCGAACCGAGCTGACATTTTGAGGACGGCATTGCGGTAAGCCTCCATTTTTGGGTCCTTGGCGTCAAAGTCTCCATTTATTTGAGATATTGCGAGGTTCAAATTCCCACGCACCTCTAGGCGTTGAATGCCCATGGAGACTACCATCTGGAGACCATGCAACATGGCCTCATATTCTGCTGCATCGTTGGAGTCTGTGTATAATATTTGGAGTACATATTGGACTGTATCTCCAATGGGGGATGTCAGGACGATGCCTTCCCCAGACCAGCCAGCATCTTAGAGCCATCGAAGTGCATGATCCAATTGGAGTACGCGCCGTACTCTTTAGGGAGTTCGGCTTCTGCCCATTTGGCGATGAAATCAGCCAGTACTTGCTACTTAATGGCTCGCAGGGGTTTGTATGTTATGTCAAATGGGAGGAGCTCAATAGCCCATTTAGCAATACGGCCTGTGGCATCGCGGTTATTTATTATGTCGTTGAGTGGTACTTCAGAGGCCACCGTAATTAAACACTCTTGAAAGTAGTGTCGTAGTTTTCGGGATGCCATGAAGACCGCATATGCTATATTTTGATAATGTGGGTACCGTGATTTGCATGGAGTGAGGACAGTGGATACGTAGTATACCGGCTTTTGAAGAGGGAAGTTATGTCCGTCCGTCTCTCGTTCGACGACGAGCACTTCGCTTACACCCTGGTGTGTTGCCGCTATATATAACAGCATTGGTTTGCCGATATTTGGCGCGGCCAAGATTGGGTTGCTGGCCAAGAGGGCTTTTATTTCTTCCAATCCGGCCGTGGCCGCATCCGTCCACTCGAAGTGTTCGGTGCACCGAAGAAGGCGATAAAGAGGTAATGCCTTTTCTCTGTAACACCCACGATGCGGTTTATCTCCCACGTGTCGGAGCACGACTTAGAGGCATAACCGCATTGTAGGCATGTCGCAAGAGGGGTAATCTTTACACATCTCATGTACTGAATAAGAAAGAGATACAGAGTTGGCTTACAATCGCCACTTCACACAATACATGAATAAAGCATTACATCATCCAGATACAAACAAGGTCCGACTACGGAACCAAAATAAAAGAAGACTACCCCTAATGCAAAAGATCCCCGATTGCCCCGACTGGGCTCCACTACTGATCAACAGGAAACAAAAAAACACAATGAATGAGATCTTCATCGAGCTCCTCCTTGAGCTTGGTTGCTTCACCTGCACGGTATCATCGGCACCTGCAACTGGTTTTGGAAGTAATTTGTGAGTCACGGGGACTCAGCAATCTCACACCTCGCGATCAAGACTATTTAAGCTTAAGGGTAGGGAAAAGGTATGAGGTGGAGCTGTAGCAAGCACTAGCATATATGGTGGCTAACATACGCAAGTGAGAGCGAGAAGAGAAGGCAAAGCACGGTCGTGAACTAGAAGTGATCAAGAAGTGATCCTGAAACTACTTACGTTCAAGCATAACTCCAACACCGTGTTCACTTCCAGGACTCTGCCGAGAAGAGACCATCACGGCTACACACGCGGTTGATGCATTTTAATTAAGTTAAGTGTCAAGTTTTCTACAACCGTACATTAACAAATTCCCATCTGCCCATAACCGCGGGCATGGCTTTTGAAAGTTCAAAACCCTGCAGGGGTGTCCCAACTTAGCCCATCACAAGCTCTCACTGTCAACGAAGGATATTCCTTCTCCCAGGAATGCCCGATCAGACTCGGAATCCCAGTTACAAGACATTTCGACAATGGTAAAACAAGACCAACAAAGCCGCCCGGATGTGCCGACAAATCCCGATAGGAGTTGCACATATCTCGTTCTCAGGGCACATCGGATGAGCGCTCCGTACAGCTAAAACCAAACCTCGAGTTTCCCCGAGGGGGCGCTGCAAAGGACTCTAGTTTGGACCAACACTCAGAGGAGCACTGGCCCGGGGGGGGGGGGTGGTAAAATAAAGATGACCCTCGGGCTCCGGAAACCCAAGGGAAAAATGCTAGGTTGTTAGTGCAAATGTAAATCAAAGGTTGGGCCTTGCTGGAGGAGTTTTATTCAAGGCTAACTATCAAGGGGTTCCCATTATAACCCAACCGCGTAAGGAACGCAAAATCAAGGAACATAACACCGGTATGACGGAAACTAGGGCGGCAAGAGTGGAACAAAACACCAGGCATAAGGCCGAGCCTTCCACCCTTTACCAAGTATATAGATGCATTAATTAAATAAGAGATATTGTGATATCCCAACATATCGATGTTCCAAACATGGAACAAACTCCATCTTCACCTGCAACTAGCAACACTATAAGAGGGGCTGAGCAAAGCGGTAACATAGCCAAACAACGGTTTGCTAGGAAAAGTGGGTTAGAGGCTTGACATGGCAATATGGGAGGCATGATAAAGCAAGTGGTAGGTATCACAGCATAGAATAGATCGAGCAACTAGCAAGCAAATATAGAAGTGATTTCGAGGGTACGGTCATCTTGCTTGAGATCCTGCAAGGAAGAAGAACGGGTCCATGAAGAAGACACACAGATGAAGTCAAACGGATCCTCACAAACGCGACGTTATCGGAACTAACCCGAAGAAGCAACACCGGAAAGAAGCAAACAACATAGTAAACAATCAACACATCAACATGGCATGATGCACAATCGAGTATGATGCATGTCCGGTTTAAATATGCATGGCATAGCAAAGTGCACAAACAATCCTACAAATTAAGTGGAGCTCAATATGCAACTCCGTTGCATAGTGACGAAACACCACGTGACTTATTTAGTTCTCTCTCGTTTATGTACTCAACAATATTAAATGTTGGTTAGCATGGCAAGTGGTGAAGCAAAATAAAACTACCTATCTAGGCAAGTTTAAATGAGGCCGAAACAACAAACTACAAATCTGAAAACTCCTCATGTGCATATATTAGGTTTGGTCCCGTTCTGCCCTAAACCATATTTTAGAGTTGTTAAACATGCAATGATATGCCACCATGTTAAACTATGCATTATTCTACCCCATTTACATATAAAGATTATTTAAATCCAAGCTACGGTTAATTAGTTATGAATTAAATCATTTTAGCATGTTATTTAAGAAAACTAATGCAAACAACAGTTTAAACATTTTGAACATGCATGAAAGTGGCACATTATGAAACTAGATGCAAATCTAAGCATTTTCACATTTGGAGTTTTTACATATGATGCATAGAACATGAGTTATAATATGCATGAAGACTAGGGACTAAACTGTAAACTGGCAGTTTTCTGGATAAATAGGAAAACTGTCGATAGGAAAAAAACAGAGTGGACCGAAACTGCTAGCCCACCAGAAAAAGAAAACATTGGGTGGCCTCACCATGGGCTTCTACCCAGGACGGTGGAGCAGTGAGTCGGCTGGCGCACGGCCCACGACGAGCAGCGAGGGGAGAAGGCGGCCCAGGCGAAGCGGCAGAGGCGGGGGTTCTTCGCAAGGGCGAGCTGGGACTGGCGGTCTGTCACGGGAGGGAAGTGGTCAATGCACGGGCGAACCCAGCGAGCGGAGGCGGGCGTCCTCCTCCCTGTTCGAAAGAAGCAGAGGCAGGGCAGGGGCCTTGGCGCGGTGGCTTCACTCGATGAGGCGGAGGTCTTGGTAGAGGAGGAGGCTGTGGAGGTCGAGGACGGCTGGATCGAACAAAGTGGAAGGGGGCGCAGTCAACGATGAAGCGAGACCAGGCGCTGGGGTCGTCTTCCCCGCGTGCGATGACGAAACAGAAGGGGACGACGTAGGGACTTGCTCCGGGAGGCGTGGAACGGCGTGGAAGCAGTGAAGGTCGGCGCGGGGATGGACTAATACAGAGCAGCAGCAGGTTCGGTGCAGGGGCGTCATGTGCGGGAGCGCGGTCAAGCGACGGGGACGGAAGGGACGGAAAGGAGAGGACACGCGCCTGCTTCGGTCGCCGGCAGCCACGGCATCAAGGGCGACCCCGTTCGTTTCCTGGCAGAGAAGAAATCAAACGAGGGAGAGAGGTTAGAGGAGGAAAGAGAGGAAAACAGGGGGAGAAAGAGGAGACGAGCGGTGACTCATCTACTCGTCGGCAGCAGCTGAACGGAGGCGTACACGGGAATGGAGCTGCGGGCGCTCGATGCGGCAGGTGCTCGGACGCAAGGCAGAGACGGACGGAGCGCTGCACCTCTTCCATGGAGCTCGGCTTGGGGACGAGGCCCTCGGCTGGCTCGGTCGATGGGTGTTGGAGGCTGCGAGTGATGAGGATTGAGGAGGAACATGGGGGAGCGCTGGTTGGTGGATTGGATCGGGTGAGATCCCGAGGAAAGAGAAGGTAGGCAGGTGGCGGTGGGCAGGAGGATGGATGGGACAAGTCGCCTAAAATTTAGGGTTGCCCACTTATATACGTTATTGGATTAGGTTAGGGGGGTATTCGGTCCGTCCGATCATAATCAGGCGGTCGAGAAAAATAGGCTAGGGAGTCCAAATAAGAAAACGGTGATGTTTTGTAGATGTTTGGGGATGATCCGGACACAACGGTAGCGACAGTCCGAGTCGGGTTCGGAACAACTATCGGACGCACGCACGAGGAGGGCCGCGGGCTGACGAGAGAGGTTAGGTTGGACCTGGCGGTAGTTAGTGGGTTGTGTAGAGGGGCTTGGGCTGAGAGGAGAGGAAGAAGGCAGCCCGGCAACCGTTTCCGGAGACCGAAAACGTCCAACGTTTGACCGGCTATACTGTCGCTATAGTTTAATGGTTGGGCTATCAAACGGACTCTGAATGCGATGAAACTTGGCAGGCGGCCTATCTACACTATAACAACACCTCATGCCAACTTTCAAACCATTCCAAGAACATTTTCCGGCCACTTATAAAATAATATTTCGGACATGCCGCGGGTGCGTACAAGTGTGTCTGCGCTCAGAACGGACAACAGAAGGAATGGGGAGACCCGAACGAAAGCAAGTTTTGAAAACATGATGATGAAAAGCACATGATGACATGACAATATGCAACACGCAAGCGAAAGACAAGGCAACAATAGCGAATAACTGGAAGACACCTGGCACAACGGTCTTGGGGCGTCACATTCTCCCAGTCGGGAGATAAAGCGGTTTATGGCAGCCACGCATCCAGTTAATTTCTGGATTTGCTTGAGGTCTGTTGGGGTAGCCAACTGTGACAGAGCTCGGATTTTAGCCAGATTTGCTTCAATTCCTCTATTGGAAATGATGAAGCCCAAGAGCTTTCCAGCGGGCACGCCGAAATCGCATTTTTCAGGATTGAGCTTGATGTCATATGTTCGGAGATTGTCGAACGTAAGCCTCAAGTCGTCTATTAGGGATTCGAAGTGTCTGGTTTTAATGACCACATCGTCTACGTATGCCTCCACTGTTTTGCCGATTTGTGCTTTCAGGCATGTCTTAATCATGCGTTGATAGGTTGCACCGGCGTTTTTAAGCCCGAAAGGCATGGTGTTAAAACAGAAGGGGCCGTATGGGGTGATGAATGCCGTTGCGGCTTGATCAGACTCCGCCATCTTGACTTGATGGTATCCGGAGTATGCGTTGAGGAAACACAATGAGTCTTGTCCTGCGGTAGCGTCGATAATTTGATTGATGCGGGGGAGGGGGAAGGGATCCTTGGGGCAAGCCTTGTTAAGGTCCTTGAAATCGACACATAGGCGCCAGGATTTGTCCTTCTTTGGTACCATCACTAGGTTTGCTATCCAGTCTGGGTGTTTTACTTCTCTAATGAATCCGGCCTCGAGTAGCTTGGCTAGCTCTTCTCCCATGGCTTGTCGCTTAGGCTCTGAGAAACGCCGAAGAGTCTGCTTGACCGGCTTGAATCCCTTTAGAATGTTTAGGCTATGCTCGGCCAGCCTGCGTGGGATTCCTGGCATGTCTGAAGGATGCCAGGCGAAGATGTCCCAATTCTCGCGCAAGAACTCCCATAGTGCGGTGTCTGTTGTGGGGTTCAGCTGTGCTCCGATGGATGTTGTTTCTGTAGGGTCTGTTGGGTGGACCTGGAATTTGACTATTTCGTCTGCTGGTTTAAAAGAGGTGGACTTGGGTCTTTTGTCGAGTATCACGTCGTCCCTGTCCACTATGGAGCGCAGTGCAGTTAGTTCTTCGGCCGCGAGGGCTTCGGATAACGCCTCGAGGGCCAGTGTAGCGGTTTTATTTTCAGCGCGGAGTGCTATGTCCGGATCACTAGCTAGAGTGATGATTCCGTTGGCCCCGGGCATCTTGAGCTTCATGTACCCGTAATGGGGTATAACTTGGAAAATCGTGAATGCCTCCTGCCCTAAAAGGGCGTGGTATCCGCTACTAAACAGGGCCACTTGGAATGTGATTTCTTCGGACCTGTAATTCTCCGGCATGCCGAATACCACATCTAGTGTGATTTTTCCCGCGCATCGTGCCTCCCGACTAGGGATGATTCCTCCGAAGGTCGTGCTGCTTTGCTCAATGCGGCTCTTGTCTATTTCCATTTTTCTAAGAGTCTCCTCGTAGATGAGGTTTAATCCGCGGCCACCGTCCATGAGCACTTTAGTAAGCCGGAAGCCGTCCACAATTTGGACTAAGGACCAAAGCGGCTAGTGCTCGGGCCGTTCAGAATTGAGGTTCATCACTGACATTGAAGGTTATAGCTGTATCGTTCCATGGATTTATTGTTGCAACGTGGCAGACTTCGGCGAGGCTGCGGAGTGCTCTCTTGCGCCTATTATTTGAGGCGAAAGTCTCGAAGACTGTCAGTACTGTATTGTTATTTTCCACGAGATGGTGCTCTGTGGTATTGTTGACGAGGAGATCCTCGCCGCTCTTGGCCACCTGCCGGAGTATCCAACATGCTCTAAGGCTGTGTGTTGGCATGCTATCCGGTGTACTGTGAATTTTGCATGGCCCATTGAGCCATCCCTCCAATACGGTTCCACGCCCTGTACATGGGCTTTGGTTTCTTTGCAATTGGATCGGGTGACATACGAGAGTACACCCTTTTAGTTCGGACGGAGGGTTTAGTGAGAGCCAGAGGATCCCAGAATTTGTTTGGGTTTTCCAGGTGCTTTTCATTGCACAGTACTTCTGTACTATGGCCGCCAAGTCAACGAAGTGTTCTATGTCACGGCGACTTATGGCATTGAGGATACCCTTGTCCGTGCAATTTTTGCAAAAGAATGAAATTGCGTCTTCCTCGAGACAGTCCTTAACCTTGCTTATTACAAGGAGGAATCTGGCCCAATAGTGATGTACTGTCTCTTGGGGCTCTTGTCTAATGTGGGAAAGATCACTTATGTGAGGGTGGGTGGGTAGATTTAAGTCCAAACCCTGACCCGATCTGATACCCAGGGGTAGAGGACTTTCCGAGCTTGATAGTTCGGGCTCCAGGACGTTGCCCAATAGTACTGGCCCACTGTCCGATTCTAGGTTCGAAGCTTGGGCCATGTCCTCCCGTAGACGGGTATCCGGCTCGGAGAGCTCGGGAATCCGGACATAGTTTGTCCTCAAAATAGAGGAAGAATTGCTGCATTGCTCCTCCACCACCGCTATCTGATGGGTGACCGGCGGAGAGTTAATCTCCCTTTGGTCGGGTTTAAGCCCGATCCGATCATAGTCCGTAGCGACTCCCAAGGCGGCGATGCGATCCAAGATCTCATTCAAGGAAGAGAGATCCATTGGATCGATATGCTTGGTGAATCCTGAGCCGACGTGGAGGCTGTTTTTGATGACCCGAGAAGTCATCGTCGGCGCAACGGCCGAGCGGGCGGTCATGACGAAGCCGCCTAATCGGAGAGTTTGGCCTACAACCAGGGCTCCCCCAGAGGTAATGTTGTCCTTGCCAATAAGACGAGCCATCAAGCCTTATCGTGACGACACAGTGGAACTCCCAATGAAAGCACCAATGTCAGTGTAAAAACCAGTGGATCTCGGGTAGGGGGTCACCAACTGTGCGTCTAAGGCGGATGGTAACAGGAGGCGGGGGACACAATGTTTACCCAGGTTCGGGCCCTCTCGATGGAGGTAATACCCTACTTCCTGCTTGATTGATCTTGATGATATGAGTATTACAAGAGTTGATCTACCACGAGATCGTAGAGGCTAAACCCTAGAAGCTAGCCTATGATTATGATTGTCCTTGTCCTACGGACTAAACCCTCCAGTTTATATAGACACCGGAGGGGGCTAGGGTTACACAGAATCGGTTACAAGGGAGGATATCTACACATCCGAATTGCCAAGCTTGCCTTCCACGTAGAGGAGAGTCCCACCCGGACACGGGACGAAGTCTTCAATCTTGTATCTTCATAGTCCTACAGTCCGGCCAAAGTATATAGTCCGGCTGTCCGAGGACCCCCTAATCCAGGACTCCCTCACCTGTCCCTCCTGGTGCTGATCATCTCCCATTGCTCATCTTGGCGCCCACATATCTGGTAGATAATGTCCTTAAGATCCTTGTTTTAGACTTCGCCAATGCGTCCCATGGCAATGTGGGCTGCCATGCTCTTTCCTAGACTTCAGGTTGGTGCATCAAAGGAAAACTCTATGGGTTCAGTGACTGGCGTGAATGTCCTTCCTGTAACTTGAACTCGAATTATCCAACGCTCCTCTTATGGTAAAGTGGCGGTGTAGGTCCTGGTGAAGCTGGGTATTCCGATGTTCAGGTACCTAGTGACTTCCTTCAAGTGTCGTCCAAAGGGTGTGTCTTCATCCGGTTGAGCAGACTTGTTCCTTGAGTCCGCCATCCTAAAGAGTAGAAAATGGTGAGCAATCAGAAATGAGTAGAGAAGAGTGACCTATGGCTAATCTTAGTGGTCGTGTCCTACATTCAGCATGTGCTTTGATACCATCTTATGGCGACCTGACCTCAGACGGTCAAGTCTCTGTGCTTCAGTGTCATCCCTAGATCGGTAATGCTGACACACAGTACATTGATAGTCTCAAGAGAGAACTTAATACAATAAATATGGCTTAAGGCCATCTAATTAAGATAACTGCGGAAGGCTAGGAAGATAAAGTGAGTGCATCAACTCCAACGGCATAGCTGAGTGCATGACAGCGACCTAGCGCACCTTACTCCTCGTCTAAAAAGTCTGCAGCATGATATGTTGCAGTCCGAAACGGGTCAGCACATGGAATATGCTGGCAATATAACACAGTAGAGCAATGAACAGATAAATGCTATCACTACATGCATATATGGCTGGTGGAGGCTCTATGGTTATATTGTTTTGTGAAAAGCCCATTTTTCCCTACAACAAAGGAATATATTTTATTTAACTACAAAGTTGGTTGAAAAATTATTGAGAAGGTTCCTCCAACTCAATCCCAATTAAAAGTTAACAACCCGACAAATTAATTAAGTAAAGTGATGAGATCCAATCAATAATTCAAGTACCAGATACTCAAGATGTCCATAACCGGGGACACGGCTAACCATGGTTAGTTTGTACACTGTGCAGAGGTTTGCGCACTTTTCCCCACAAGACTCCATCTCCTCCATTGGATTTCTCACACTACAGGGTGTTTGAGAAATGGATGACTGAGACACGTTCTTTTAGAAGCATTAACTCTTTACTCTGGGTAGACAGTTACACCTACTTTCCCCTACATCTGCTAGCCTACCACTGAAAGAGGTCACACAACATACTCAACTATGCCAGAGCCCATAATGGCTTCTGGCTGCGCACGGAAGTTTCTAGCATGAAGAATCTCATGATCCTTTTGGGCCTGTGTGGCGGACCGTAGGATGATCACACGGGTACTCCGGGATATCCTAGGACAACACTGGATTCTCCAGGTGCCCACAAGCAATCCACCCAGATGTGTATTAAAGTTTCCACCTTAAGTTGAACCATTAATTAACAAACTCACATCTGTCATGGATCTACTCAAACCCAAACCATGTCTACGAGCATAGCATAGCAATATAAGCATAACGTAGAAGTAACTCCCAAGGGTTTGATAGTAAAACAGGTAATAGGTTCTACCTCATCATCTACTTCCCAGACCCACATGTTAAGAGATCCTACTCATGCAATGTGTGAGGGTTGAAACTAATGCATAAAAACTGGGTAATAAAGGGGTATGATCAATGTGTTACTTGCCTTGCTGATGATCTGCAAATCCTAGAGACCCGTAGTAGCACGCTTTGCACTCCGGAAATTCTATCGCAAACAACAATAGCATACATAAGCAATCAAGCAAAGATGCATGGGAAAAACTCAAATAAGAAGATCGAATCTGAAAACTCAACTGAAGAGATTCGATTTGCAAAAAGAATCAAATCAAATGGAGCAACGAAACTCAAACTACGAAAGAAACAAGATCCGTTTACTAACCTGGACTAAATTCAATTTTCTACAGTACCAAAATCTTGATCAAGTTGGTTAAACAGAAAGAGGGCTTCGAGATGAAGATCTAGGTGCTTGTTTCACCTAATTTGGTTAAACGAGCGAAAAGATAAACTAAAACGAAGATTATGGCAGAAATCACGATCGGAAATAATCGCGGAGAAACCATGGAAAATAAAATAGACGAACAGGATAATGAATGAACGTTCGCTGTCTGCAGCTAACTGACGAACGGCGTTCGTTAAAACGAACATACGGATGAACGTCAGCTAAATAATAAACCTAAGAAAAACCGAACCAAAATCTAAAAAAACGAATCTAGGGTTTACTAGGAAAAAAAGCCGATCTTTTTTCCCGAGAAAAACCGGACGGCGGCGGCGGCGCGGCGGCTAGGATGGCGGCGGGGTCGGGCCGCGGCTTATAAAGCCTGGCCGGGCAGTGTCCGGATCAGGCACGACCCGGTTAGGTCGGTGCACTTTTTTTAAATAATCCTGACGCGGAAAAACAAATAAAAGGAATACTAAACAGAGTCCAAGAATCCTGAAATAAATTATCACGGTCCTCTAATGCAATTTTGAAAAATGCATATTTTTCCTAATTCAAATAAAATAGCAATAAAAGTCCAAAAAGAAATTATTTATTTTCTTCTAATATTTTTCCTCCTATATTACCTTTTTTTGAGAAGTCATATTATCTCCTCTCATATATTTTAATGTGAAATACTTTCGGAGAGAAAAATAATTAAAACCAAAGTGATCCTTGTTTTGATATTTGATAGAATTCAAATATGAAAAACGTGAAATCCCCAACTCTCTCCGTGGGCCCTAGAGTATCTTAGAATTTCGAGGATCGCAAACTAAAAATGCAGTAAAATATGATATGCATGAATGACCTATGTATAACATTCCAAATTGAAAATTTGGGATGTTACAGGTGGTGTGTGATGTGTTCAAATCCCCAATGTACAACTTTGATGGGGCACCAACTACATTACACAACGAACGCTGTACTCGACCCCAAGCCAGGTTCAATACGTATGATGTCGGTTACCCAACTTCGAGGCTGGGGGGTGCCATCCAACGCATGCGCTCAAACTTTATTTGGTCTAACATGGCACACATAGCAATAGGAAACCATCATGGTCAAATCCTTCTCGTATGTTGGGTCAAAGGGATAGATTGTGTGGGCCCCTCGTTATTGATCAAGGATGATATATATAGACCTCGGGGAGCCCACAGATATGTGCGATGCCTATAAACTGCACAAGGGAGACATGCTCGATCAGAACACCTGGCCCCCTATACCCTGCATGCGGCCCGAAAAAATGTACGGTTCTGGTGTGCGATTTGTTCAAATCCCGAAAGCACAAGTTCGATGGGGCAGAAACTACATCAGTAACATTACAAACTAAACATCATACACTCGCATCCAGGTTAAAGACGTACCATGTCGGGAACACAACTTTGAGGCGGGTGGGGGGGGGGGGGTAGGGGTGCCATCCAATGCATGTGCTGAAACTTGATTTGCTCTAACATAGCACACGAAGCAAAGAGTAAACCCTTCTCGTGCGTTGGGTCAAAGGGATAATTTGTGTGGGCCTATACATATGTCGATCATTCTTCAATTTTTTAGAACAAAAAATAACAATAAAAAACATATTCTACAAATTAGCAAAAGAAGGATCCCAAGTTTATATAATCACCATGACATGTCAGTATAGAGACATTTAGTTGATAAATGTCTATAATGACCGTATCATCGCGTTTAAATGAAGCTTGAGATATGCAACTTCCCACCGGGTCACCCATCCTTAGACTACTCAAGCCTGAGCACGTTTAACTTCTGCGTTCTATCCGAGCAGGTTATGGATGGGAAGCTGCCCCTTGCTGATCATAATTGCCTCCTTGGCTTTAAGGCATTTCACGCTGGTCACTCTATGGGACCTACTCCCTACTATCACACACGTTTGTGCTTTTAGAAACTGTGTGCAATATTTACATGGCCGGTGTGTCGCCGCCTAGCCTTCTATGAGCACTGACACTGGCAACGGGAAACCGATGGGAGAAGAGGCGGGAAACTGATGGGAGGAGTGGCAGGAAACGGTAGTGTGTTTGGATATATAACAACATTAATATGGAAAACTTAGTAGAGAAGGAAGTGTGAGCTAGCACGACGCATGCGCCCAGTGCTTACCCACGGGTGACACACGGTTGACCAGAATTGCTTTAATATTCAGGGTTCATTTGGCCTTTTTTGAACATTATAATTAAGTTTTATAAGCATTAATTTAATGTGCATAATTCAAATTAGTGCACCAAAATGGCTACAAATATCATACATGTGTCCTTGGATGGATGTTTAGGTCCCATGCAAAGAATGCGAATGAATTACAACTGTCTCGGCGTCTGGCTCGGCCTCGAACACTGAGAATATCAGTTTTTGAATCCCCTTAATTCCAAAAATCACCCGAAAATCATGAAAGATGGCATGGTGTCACGACATGGCACATATATATCAAGGAAAAAATTGTCCACTTTGGGGCAAGTTTTATTACAAGCCTCTTACAAATTGGAGCTTCTCTCAAGAAGGCTCATGGTTCCGATAGGGAAATGTGTCCCCCTTGTGGGTGAAACGATAAACATTGCCTCTTTTCTCCTTGTATTTTTTTCTACAGGCAACATGGAACAACATGATATCCGTGTTGAAATTGAAAATTATTCAGGGTTCGTTTGCCCTTTTATACATTAATTGAGTTTCCTAGGCATTTAATGTCCACAATTCAAATCGGAACTACAAATACATGCTCCAGTTCACTAAAATGGCTAGAAAAATGATACATGTGTCCTTGGGTGCATGTTTAGGTCCCATGCAAGGAATGGGAATGAATTATAACCGTACCGGTGTCCTGGCTCATCCTCAAACATTTGGAATCTTGATTTTGAAATCCCCGTAAATCCAAAACTCACCAGAAATTCATGAAAGTTGGCATGGTGTCACTTCATGGCACATATATGTCGTGGTAAAAACATTGTCCAATTTGGGCCAAGCTTTATAACAAACCTCTTACAAACCCGAGCCTCTCGCAAGAACCCTCGTGGTTTCGATAGGAAAACGTGCCCCCTTGTGGGCAAAACGATAATCGCTTCCTCTTCTAGCCTTGTATTTTCTTGTACATGCAACATGGAACAATGGGAGATTCATGTTGAACTTCAAAATTATGCAGGGTTCGTTTGACCTTTTTTATTCATTAATTGAGTTTTCTAGGCATTTAATGTCCATAATTCAAATCCGAACTACAAATACAAGCTCCAGTGCACCAAAATGGCTAGAAAAATCATACATGTGTACTTGGGGTGTATGTTTAGGTCACATGGAAGGAATGGTAATGAATTCAACCATCTCGGCGCCCTGGCTCGGCCTCAAACATTGCGAATCTCAGTTTTTAAATCTCCTTAAATCCAAAACTCACCAAAAAAATCATGAAACTTAGCATGGTGTCACGACATGGCACATATATGTCGTGGTAAAAAATGTCCAATTTGGGCCAAGCTATATTACAAGCCTGTTACAAACTGAAGCTTCTCGCAACCCTCATGGTTCGGGTAGGGAAACATGCCCCTCTTGTGGGCAAAACGATAATCGTTTCCTCTTCTCGCCTTTTATTTTATTTTATTTTCTACAGGCAACATAGAATAACAGGAGTGTCGTGCTGAAATTTGAAACTGTTCAGGGTTTGTTTGGCCATTTTATATATTAATTGATTTTTCTAGGCATTTAATATAGTCCATAATTCAAATTTGAACTACAAGCACATGCTCCAGTGAAGAAAAATGGATGGAAAATCGTACATGTGTCATTGGGTGCATGTTTAGGTCTCATTGAAGGAATGGGAATGAGTTACAAACATCTCGTCGTCCTGAAACATTGAGAATCTCAGTTTTTAAATCCTAGTAAATCGAAAATTCACCCAAAAAACATGAAACTTGGCATGGTTTCATGACATGGCACATATATGACGTGGTAAAAAACCGTCCAGTTTGAGACAAGGCGCACACATTAATAGCCAACGGAGTACTTTTGAAACAAATAGCTGACACATTAATATCGCAAAGGGTTGTATTATAGGAACCTTGTATTCCCGTAACCATTTAAGTGGGGCCACACATCCCTCTTTTCTTATATGGGATAAGACTACCTCCGCCCTTGTTCATTGGTCATCTTTGTATTTTGTGCCAAAATTTGACCATACTCGATGGCGTGCATGCAGTAGTTTGATTAGACAGGACGAGCGCGAGAAGTCTGCCATGCAGGCTCGATGGGACGCGTGCGAGCAGTCTGCCGCGCAAGCTCGATGGGACGTGTGCATACTGTCCACCTCGCAGGCTCGATGGGTCACGTGTGAGCAGCAAGGTTGCCCATGCTCACCGAGAAGCGAGCTCTTTGACCTCCATTCACCAGCTGCCCGCCTAACTCACAACTTCCCCATTAATGGCGGCTGAGCCTCTCTTTAACAGGTGGTTAATTAAAGCACCTAGACGGAGGGTGTTTGCTTGTGATCCCATGGCCCCGCTCAACGTTAGCATTTGCTTTGTTCGTGTTTTCAACTCATATTTTGTATAATTTAAAATGCCACATAGGGCAACTGATAATACGATGACAAATAAAATGGCAACAGATCATACGATGACAAATAAAATGGCAACGGATAATACGATGACAAATTTACAATGGCGCGGATAATAATAGTCGTAGATATTCCAGATAATTTTAGATGCCACATGTGGCAAAGCCCGGAAGACAAGGGGGCAAGAGAAGAAGGAAATCGAGACAACGATATGGGTCGCTATTGTCTCTACTCCTTGATGGATCATCGGGCGACGACATCCTCCAGCTCCGTCTTCATTTCCTCACGACTTTGCTTGATAGCAGCCACGGATTCCTCCACCTCCTGCTCGCGCTTGATCCAGAGCTTCCTCAAGTCACCTCATCAGTTCCTCAACGACCTTTTTCCGGCTCATGCCCGAGGCACTGCTCTACTCATGCAGCTTCTTCCAGCCGGCGGCCTCCTCCTCCATCTCGGCGAGCTCCTTGAGGAGCTTCGCATTGTCACCCATGAGTTGCTCGATGAGATCAGTCGCCTTCTCAACTGAGGCATCGCTAATCTCGAGCAGCTTCATCAAGCCGTCGACCAACTCCTGCTGTTTAATTAGGCTAGCGAGAATGTCATCGTCACTGGCCAAGGACTTCAGCAACGCCAGCTCGTCGCGATCGCCGACGTGGAGAGTTCTCTTGTGAGGGCCCTCGTGTGCTGGTGAGAGATCGTTCCAGGGCTCCACGACGCTCCGGGACATCTCGGCTAGGGCTATCGCATAGCGCGGGGGGGGGGGGGGGGGGAGGGGGCTCTCCAGTGCTTCTGTGACCTTGGTCTTTGCTCCCTGGTTATATCCACCAGAAATTCCTCCTACCGGTCATGGCGGAACGACTGGCAGGAAAGACTTGTTTCGTGGGTGATGAGGAGAGGAACTGGGAAGTAATTTTCGAGTGGGTGGTTTTTATAGCCCGATGCTATGAACACATTTAGGTTTGATCGATGTGAACAGATTTGCAATTACCTATTGCGTTGTAATCTGGAATGTGACGAGAAACATGGTCAAAATTTATTGATTATTATGGGCTCGAAGCCCGAAACACACCTTCATATGGCTGCCGTTTCTTTTGTTCTGGCCCATTGCAAATAGTTTTGATGGATCAACCATATGCCACGCATCGCACACGCGTCGGAAGCCCCAAACGGTTCCCGGATGGTGTATGTGGGACTGCGTTCTCGTATGTACGTGTACGTGTCTGCCCACTATCACAGATGGTTCGGATAACACCATCGTGTCCGATGGATGCGTCGTCGCGCCTCCCACGGGGTGCCAGAAGGTTGACCAGAATTGCAATATGCCAGTGTGGTTATTCACCGTTGAGGCGACTGTGATGCGCTCTTCTCATATGCCTCCACGCGATTTACTCACCGTTTAGGTGCCAAGGATCGCAGGTCGCGTCCCTCTGCGCGCGCTCTGCTAGTGGTTGGGGCCGGCACATGATCACCTTGGGGAAGCTTTAGTTGTTTGATCTTAGATTATGTTAATTAATCATACCTCCAGAGACGGAATCATCCGGCTCTAGAGGTATAATTAATCAACCTAAACTATGATCTTCGGCGCCCGTTCTCGCATCACAACTCCATTCTGTCGTCGGCCGTTGGGGGGGTATGCCGGTATGTGTGGGTAACTAGCTAGCAAGTGGATCAGTAGAGAGTCGCTAGTGGCAGCCATTGCTGTGGTTATTTATAGCTAGCAGCTGGCTATGGGATTGGGGATTTTACAATTCACCCCTGTGGAGCGTGGGAAGCCTTTACTGGAGCACGGGAAGACTAAGTGGAGCACACAACATGACAACCATTTGCGGTGTCACGTGTTACCACACATGTGTTAACATAAGGAAACGTATGTGTGACTTACTAATCATCGCACACGAGTACTCGCACACGCATCATGTGCGATACTCCTAGCCATCGCAAGCAACTAGTATGCATTTTTCAAAGTTTTTACTAGACACAGAATCACACACGAATTAACTCTAGTAACAGTATGTGTTATATTTTCTCATCGCAAACAGTTCATCCGAGTGGGCTATTTGTCGCGTATCACACACATCTTGTTTACACGAATCATTTGTGTTCTTTTGGCTCATAGCAAACAGTTCATCTATGTGAACTGTATGCCGCATATCACACACATCTTGTTAAATTGAACCATTTCTGTTGTGTTCCTAGTCGAAAATAGTTTGTCCGAGTGAACCGTATGCCGTATATCACACACCCCCTAATCTGGCTGACCGTTTCTGTTGCATACCCTAATAGCAATAAGTTCATCTGAGCGTACTGTATGCCATTTATCACACACACAATGATATATCTGCCTGTTTCTTTTGTTCTGCCTCATCGCAAACAGTTCATTGAACTGAACTGTATGCCCAGCATAGCACACGCAACTAATATCTAAACTGTGTTTGATGTATCTACCATCACAAATGTTTTGCATCTTTTTTATGTTCTTTTTACATCATAGTTTGCGATTAATGCATCACACATAGTTTCTTCGAAGGGTCTCTGATTGTAGTGTCGCGTTAGCAGCATCCTGGAGTAGTGCATTCTGGTATTAACTTTAGATAAGTAGCACCCTTACATTTGTGTTTGGTGGGAAAATTGCACATCATTCACTGATTACAAGAGAGTATGGATGGCAAAGAAATTTTCCTGTATCTGATGAAGGCAGGCCCAAGATGAACTTGGGTGTTTTTATGCAGTCCCTCTTATAGCATTCACTACAAATAACCACTTCCATGATTATACGTGTTTGTCATAGTAGGTCACGTTTTCTGTCATGCATGTACATCCATGATGACTTTATGACAAAATCAAGATAGTCATACCTGTGCAGTCCTAGAAGTGTTCCATGACAATACCAAAATTATCATCACGGAAGTGTCCACTTCCATGACGATAAATGGTGCTTCATGGAAGTGCTTTCGTCAAGGGTAACCAACACGTGGCATCCACCATAATGGGTCTTTGTTAAGCCATCGGGTTTCGGTTTGGATCCAATAACCTGTTAACAACCCGGACCAATGTGGATTTTGCACGTGTAAAATTCTCATTCACCGGAGGAACCACGTGTCAGCATGTCATTAGGACAGAGCGACGTCTATGATATCTCAACATGTGGCACGGACCAACAATGGCCTATTTAGATTACAAAGCCTGGGCCATTTGACTTGGTCAAAAGCTAGCGGCCTGGCCCATGAAAAGCCTCTTAATGGTCTATTCGCATATGCCCATTTTACGGCCCGGTATCTTACGACCTGTTATGGCATTCCCAAATTCGGCGCAACAGCGTCATGTGGGCCGTCCAGTATAACACCAGCCCATTTCACTTTTGGCCCATGTATGGCCCACGACGTCTTTTGGCCCATATGAGACCTTTCGTATCTTTGGGCCCTTTAGTGGCCCATGGCGACTCTGACCCATAACAAACAATAAATTTCTTTATTCCCATTAACGGCCCATGATTCAAATGGGCTGTTTCCAGCCCATGTTAGCTTTCGGCCTACTGATGGCCCATACATTCTTGAGCTCCTTTTCAGTCCTCGATTACTTCCGGCCCGTTACTGGCCTATTCTCCTAATGGGACAAATTCAGCCCATGGTTAGAATCGGCCCATTTGTGGCCTGTTAACCTGTTGCGCCTTTTCCAACCCATCATGTATTCTGGCCCATTAACGACCCGTTATACCTATGATAGAATTAAGCCTTTGCTATCTTCTGGCCTGCTAATGGCCCGTTTTCGGCCCATGCCGGCCCATTTATCCGATGGCCCATAGGAGGCCCATTGATTCTATGGCCCGTTGGAGGCCCATTCATCCAGCGACCCGTAGGAGGCCCATTGATCCTACGAGCCGTAGCAGGCTCAAGGTTACTGTCGGTGTCAAAACCTGCGGATCTCGGGTAGGGGGTCCCGAACTGTGCGTCTAAGGCGGATGGTAATAAGAGGCGGGGGACACAATGTTTACCCAGGTTCGGGCCCTCTCAATGGAGGTAATACCTTACTTCCCGCTTGATTGATCTTGATGATATGAGTATTACAAGTGTTGATCTACCATGAGATCGTAGAGGCTAAACCCTAGAAGCTAGCCTATGATTATGATTGTCCTTGTCCTACGGACTAAACCCTCAAGTTTACATAGACACCGGAGGGGGCTAGGGTTACACAGAGTCGGTTACAAGGGAGGAGATCTACATATCCGAATTGCCAAGCTTACCTTCCACGCAAAGGAGAGTCCCACCCGGACATGGGATGGAGTCTTCAATCTTGTATCTTTATAGTCCAATAGTCCGGCCAAAGTATATAGTCCGGCTGTCCGAGGACCCCCTAATCCAGGACTCCCTCAGTAGCCCCTGAACCAGGCTTCAATGACGATGAGTCCGGCGCGTAGATTGTCTTAGGCATTGCAAGGCGGGTTCCTCCTCCGAATACTCCATAGAAGATTTTGAACACAAGGATCGTGTCCGGCTCTACAAAACGAATTCCACATACCACCGTAGAGAGCATATTATTCCACAAACCTAATCTGCTGACAACTTTTCATAACGTGACGTCCTGCCATGGCCCGGTCATTACGAACCGTTTTTCCTTGCCTGCCACTGCACGTGTTGCGAGGCGGTTTTATTGGCACGTCCTGTCGAAGCAGAGATCATTTTCCCCTTATCACGGGATTCCCATCAATACGGGTGTGGGTAACCCAATCATGTTTGTTAGTATGACTTCTCGATTTTAGGCAAGTTCCAAACGGCCACGAGGAGGACGCTTGATATTCACCCTCTTTATAAAGGGGCCAAGGCCTATCCTTTTCTTCTCGCACCCGATCCTTCCCTTCCCCCACCTCGAGTTCATACACCCAAGGCTTAGGCTAAGTGCTTCGGACCTTCAACCATGTACGTACCCAACCTTCAGGGTCGGTGGATGGCCTCCTCTGTCACAGAGGAGGACATCAAGAAGCTAAGGGAAGCCAGGTATCTGACCTCGCACAGGCTGCCTGCTCAAGGGTAGGTCATCCCCACTCCCGAACCCAACGAGAGTGTCATATTTGTTTCCCACTTCCTCCGAGGGCTAGGCTTCAGTCTTGATCCCTTTGTAAGAGGGCTTATGTTCTATTGTGGGCTCGATTTCCACGATCTAGCTCCAGATTCCCTCCTTCACATCTCGTCGTTTATCGTCGTGTGCGAGGCCTTCCTCCGCATCACCCCACAGTTCGTCTTATGGTTCAAGACCTTCACTGTGAAGCCGAAGACGATCGACGAGAGTCACGCATAATGCGGAGGTGCCATAATAAGCAAAGGCGCCGATGCTCCATGGCCTAAGGGCTCCTTCCCGGAGGTGTCCAACTTATGGCAGCGAGAGTGGTTTTACATCACAGCCCCCCAAAGTAAAAAGTGGGCCGCTTCCCCGCCTTCCGCTCGCCCCCCCCCGCCGCAACTGGCGTCATGGGTCAACAGGGGGCTGGACTAGTAGCCAGTTAATGACGTGTTGACATTGCAAAGTCGCATCCGAGATCTCCTCAAGAGGGATGTCGGTCTTGTCAAGGTAATGCAAGTTATGCTAGTTCGTCGGGTCCTGCCATGCCAACGTCGATCTCTCCGTATGTGGGAGTTCAACCCGGAAGGACCGCGAACTATTCAGCAATTCTTTGGCATGACGCTCGAAGAGATGTACGGATTGTTCTTCGGATCACGAATAAAGTGTCCGGGCACCATCGAGGATGCGAGTCTCAATTGCAACCATCCAGATACCCACGTAAGTAATTCTGCGGCCGAACATGTTGTCTTTTTATTTGTCACAACATCATTCTAAAAAAATCGCTCTCGGCCAGGACTTGATAAGAAAGGCAAAGAGGATCAGGTGTTCGGCCCCCTTCCCGAAGGCTTACCGGATCCTATGCTAGCCAGGATGCTTGAGCGTGCACCTTATCAAGTGCCATCAGGGGAAGATGAAGGGAGGAATAAAGAAGCCGAAAGCGGGCTTCACGCATTATTCATCCAAACCGAGGGAATTAGTGTCTCCGCGAAGGAGGATAATCGGGGAGAAGAATCCAGAATCCCCTCTCCCCAAGGAAGGAAAAGGACCGCCTCTGAAGACTTGGAAACGAAGATTTCCAAACGAGGGAAGAAACCTTCGCCAGGGGGCCCTGCCCCGGAGGGCGTCCTTACCGCACAGTGCCCGCAAGGGGGCCAGCCCTCCACCGAGCGGTAAGTGAACAAGAGTACTTTTGGTAAATATATCCTGCTTTATCTCCAAGGAAAATAACCACGACATATATCTTGCAGTCCGGCTCATAGCCCTTCTCGACAGAGTTCGTCTTCGGGGGATCTTCTTTCGGAGATGATGGAGAGCGAAACGCCTCCCCTGCCTCCCCGCCACCTGGGGCGGACGACCCTGAGGTGTCATCACGGAGGATTTCTCCTGATCCGCCAAGGCCAGAAGGTGACCCTTGGGCCACCGGAAATCTGGAGTATTCAGCTCCTAAGGAGAGCAATAGAAAGAGTCTAGGATTGTCCGGTGCACAACCGGACGCACTGATGGGTCTTTTGGAGCAAGAGGCTATCTCATAGGTGCATCGTACTTTAATGGGTACGGCGGCTGAGAGGATTTCATCCGCCAAAAGTGGGTTGCACGAGGCTTTTACGAGCCTGCTAAGAGGCTTTGAGGTACGCAAAATAATATATAAAATTCTTTGACGATACCGCACACGCTAGGTGTGCTCTATACAGATAGTAGCCCCTGATACGCTGGTTGCTGTCCAGAGGCGGCAAACAGAGGATCATAGTCCTAGGTAATGATCGCGCTGCTTTCATGTGCAGGCGGCTAAGGGTCCGGTGGCTGGCCGGACTGAGGCGGCAACTTGATGCGGCAGATGCCGACATTGCGCTTGTGAACAAGCGGCTTGAGGAGGCACATGGTATGTATTTTTGGGTGGTCAACAAATATTAAGAGGAGCATGATGCTAGTATCTATACTATGTTGTGACTGCAGATGGAGCTGCAGCCGTGGAGACCCTTCGGGCGGAACTTGCCCGAGCCAAGGAACAAGCGAGGAGAAGTGATGCGGCCGCCCTAAAGGCGGCCGAAGACTTAAGAGCCGAACAGGTTGCTCGTCGCTAGAGCGAAGATAAAATATCCAAGATGGCTGTTGAGCTGAAAGATGCCGCCGGCCGATATGAGCTCCTTGAAAAGGAAAGCCAAGCGAAAGCGGCTGACCTGAAGAAAGCCATGGAAGCAGCCAAGGAAACCCGCTCTGGAATCAGAGTGGCGAAGGAGGAGCTCCGTCAAGCCGGAGATATCATGGCTGGGAAGCCCTTTTTGTTGTGGTTGAAGTTTGAAGATCTGAAATATGCCCCTCTAGATCAATTATGGAGTGCTGCAGACGCGTATTCGGACTTGTCAATGAGTGCTGCTAATGCGACTGAGTTTTTCAAAGATCAGAAAGATCATGAAGTGGAGAGGTTGTTCTGGTCGCAGTTCAGTGCTCCCACGCGTCCGCTGCTGTTGAATGAACAAATGGCCGAGTGGGCCGAGCTCCATAGGTTGTCCGGATTTGCCGTGAGGTCTGTCGTGGATCATCTTTGGCCGAAGGGGCCAAGGCCGAATAGTTATTTTGGTTTAGTGCAACGATTCCTTGGTGCTGTGCCGCATATCGACGTTGTAAAGAGGTTGGCGTGCATAGAGGGTGCGCGGATGGCTCTTGCCCGTGTTAAGACATACTGGGCAGAGATGGAGACCACCACTATTGCGACCCAGGATCTGGCCGTAGGCCAGGTCTCGGCTGAGCACTATTTTGAAGAAGTCCTGGAAGGCGCTCGTGTAATAGAGGCTCAGTGCTCGAAGAGTATCATGTTCGAGTGACATGTATCCCAATTGTAAAAACAATGCTAGTTAGATTATAAAGGCTGTGTTTATACTTCTGCCTAAAAGTATTATGATGCCTCCTGTGCGGCCGTTTATGTATGTATATAACCTGAAAGTTTGCAGTCATCAGCTTCAGCCCCCACGTATATAATGCGGGGGTGTTCGGAATAGCACATGTTCACACTTGACCAACCGTCGTGGTCCATTAAGGAGGTGATAGCGCAGAGAACAAGGCAATCGGACTATATACCTTTAACAATTTGACTTAGCCATAGGAGTTTGATGGTGGGGCTACTATATAGCCCCTGGTACTTCTGCGCTCATCCGAACACTGTGCGCGTACATACATGATCGGAAAACCGGTCCTTCTTTAATGCGGAGGAATCACGGAGATTCCGCTGAGTCATCGAGTGGTTGACCAGTCTCGCGCTTTATCATGACAATCAGTTTTCGGCTTTCTCTACTGAGGTGCTCATCCAGATGAACCAGGGCACAATCGCAGTAGTTCTCCCGGTGCCACCTTAGCCGATAGAGTGGAACGTAAGGTAGCAAAACACGGGAGCTGGGCAAACCCAACTATTGACCAAAGACATGATTCAGAGCTGATGCATATAAGGCCAAACTCGCGATGCCGAGCAGTCCCTAAGGTGTTCGGATTTTACATCATATACTGGGCTGAGAAATGCCCTCGATTATGAGCCGTTAATTTACAGGTACTTGCATTAGTCTGACGTGATGAAATGTCAATAACGCCAGCATCCCTTTTGGTTGTGTTGAGTATCTGGAGGGAGTGAAGCAACAAGAGACAGTAAAAAAGGTTTACACAGGGTCTTAATCTAAAAAGAAGCCTTTGAGCGGGGCCCTGCTGCACGTCTACACCTGTGTCCCCATTGTGCCGTATTCTGGAAGGGTGTAGCACGATGATTATCTGTAGAAGAGAAAAACGTAGGTGAAAGTCTTCGTGCGAAAAAGTTGGTTATTCTTAATGAACCATTAAAATGCAATCTAAATAGGGTCAGGCTGAACTGTAGCCCTTTTTACATGCGGTAAGCCCCTAGCACCACCTATGGGGGTATATCCATCAACGCATCTCAGGTTTATCTGAGCTGTTACAGCTAGTGGTGCACCGGACTCGTCTAACCGATTCCGCGGTCTTGACGACCGATCCTTTCTTCTGGTTGGAGAGGCCGTTCAGTGGTTGGCTGCTAGAGCCGCCACATATTCATCCCTACGTGAGGAACACTCTGTGTTTTCGCTAACTATGATGATGCCACGTGGACCAGGCATCTTAAGCTTAAGATAAGCGTAATGCGGAACTTCATTAAAACGAGCGAAGGTCGTTCTCCCGAGTAGTGCGTGATGGCCGCTACGGAATGGAGCAATGTCAAAGGTTAATTCTTCGCTTCGGAAGTTGTCGGAAGAACCGAATACAACCTCACTAGAGAGCCCGTACAGCGGGCCTCTGGGCCTGGTATTACTCCTTTAAAGGTAGTATTGCTTTGGCTGATTCTTTTCGGGTCTATCCCCATTTTGCGGACGGTGTTCTGATATATCAGATTAACACTACTACCGCCGTCCATAAGGACTCGGGTGAGATGGTATCCGTTAATTATTGGGTCTAGCACCAAGGCAACCGATCCTCCGTGTCGGATACTGGTCAGGTGATCCCTGCGATCAAAAGTGATCGGGCAGGCCTACCAAGGGTTGAACTTGGGGGTGACAGGCTCCACGGCGTATACATCTCGGGGTGCACGCTGGATCCTCCTCTTTGGTATGTGAGTTGTGTAAATCATGTTCACTGTCTTGACATCTGGTGGGAATTTTTTCTGTCCCCCAGTGTTCGGCTGACGAGGCTCATCCTCGTCTTCGCTTGGTGTCTCCCTCCCCTTGTGTTCGGCGTTTAGCTTGCCGGCTTCCTTGAAGACCCAGCATTCTCTGTTGGTGTGGTTTGTCGGTTTGTCGGAGGTGCCATGAATCTGACATAATCGGTCTAGAATCTTGTTTAGTCTGGACGGTCCATCTCTGCTGCCTTTAAATGGTTTTTTTCGTTGACCGGGCCGAGAGCCCCTGAATCCAGCGTTTACCGCCGTGTTGTCTGGGCTGTCTTCGTTTTTTCGATGCTTGCTTTTATTGCGTCGCGGTTTCCCGTTGCCATCCCTGACTTCGGATGTGCCTGGGTTGCTGGTGCCGCTATGGGCTAGCCAACTTTCTTCGCCCGCGCAAAAATGGGTCATAAGGCTTGTTAGGGCTGTCATTGTCCTTGGTTTTTCTTGGCCGAGGTGTCTGGCGAGCCATTCGTCCCGGACACTATGCTTGAAAGCCGCTAAGGCTTCGGCATCTGGGCAGTCGATGATTTGATTCTTCTTCGTGAGAAATTTGTTCCAAAGCTTTTGGGCTGACTCTCCGGGCTGTTGAATTATGTGACTTAAATCGTCTGCGTCCGGAGGTCGGACATATGTCCCTTGAAAATTGGCCCTAAAAGCATCCTCAAGCTCCTCCCAGCTTCCAATTGAGTTTTCAGGGAGGCTTTTCAGCCAGTGCCGAGCTGGTCCTTTCAACCTGAGGGGCTGGTATTTGATGGCATGGAGATCATCTCCACGAGCCATGTGGATGTGAAGGATAAAGTCCTCAATCTAGGCCCCAGGGTCTGTCATTCCCTCATATGCCTCTATGTTCACGGGTTTGAATCCGTCTGGAAATTCATGGTCTAGCACCTCGTCGGTGAAGCATAGGGGGTGCGCGGCACCCCTGTATTTTGATGTGTCATGGCATTCTTCGGACGGTTGTAGCATTTGGTTTTGATTCCGAGCTGTTATTCAGTCAGTATAGTCATTTGGGCGGCCATGATTCTGTGCCGGAGCGCGCTTCCTAGATCCGTAGATGTACCTAGTCATACCGGTTTTTTTGTGCAGGTCTTCGCGTAAATCGTGTGCTGACTTATGTGCTATGTCGTTAGCCGCCCTGTCTTGGCCACAGGGTGGTCGATCCGGCTGATCGGCCGTTTTATTTTTCGGCTGAGTGGGCTCTAAAGCCTCGTCGTCGAATTCAGGCAACAACTTGCACTTTGGATAGCTCTTTGTGTGGCTACTGCTGCCATACTTTTCTTCAGTGTCAAGCACTTTGTTCCATCTGCTGTTGAGCATATTCTGCGCGGCCTTAAGCCTTTGCTTCTGTTTCTTCAGGCTCCTTGCGGTGGCGATAAGCCTTCTATGGAGGTTCTCTTGTTCCAAGTGCCCTTCCGGGATGATGTGTGCATCGTCGTCCGGACTGTTGTCCTCTCCAGAGACAGGTTGATGAGCTTTACCCTCGACGTCGCCGTGATCGGACAGCGGCTCTGTGCTATGTTCGCCGTCCGCTGGATCATCCTGCTCCATCGTTGGGTCCGTGTGGTCATCGTTTCCTTTGGAGTCGACCGGGGCATTATTCTTTCTTGCGTTGTTATCACTGTTTTTGCTGAGGCGGGATTTGGAGCGGTGCCTAATCGTCGCTTTGGTTGCTTCTCGAGGGGACTATCCTTCGCTGCATCCTCCCGTTCCTCGTCGTTGTTTTCTATGGGTGTGTCCACCATGTATATATCGTGTGATGAAGTGGCTGTCCAGCGCCCTGTGGGCAGTGGTTCCCGTTTCTCTCCTGCATCGTCGTCCATACCGTCGATGTCTTCGGAGTCGAAATCAAGCATGTCGGTTAAGTCGTCGACAGTGGCTATTAAGTGGGTGGTGGGTCGGGAATGAATTTCATCGTCTGCTTCCCACTCAAGCCGGACATAGTTCGGTCAAGGGTCTCCTGACAAGGAGAGAGATCTCAATGAATTTAGCATGTCGCCCAAGGGCGAGTGCTGAAAGATATCCACAGAGGTAAACTCCATGATCGGTGCCCAGTTAGATTCGATAGGCACGGACGCAAGTGGTTCGGAGCCTATGGCCGGGGACGAATCCAAGGGTCCGATAACACAGGTCTCATAGGAGGTGAAGTCAGTATTCGGCTCTATCGCCGCTGAGTGTGCGGCTTCCGTGGCGGGGTCCAACCACCCGTCCTCGGACGGCACGATCTGCTCCGGATTGAGGGCCGGAGTAGCCACAGGTGTGATCTCCCGAACATCGTCCGATGGAAGAGCTAAGTCATGCTTGTCATGGCTGTGCGGCGCACCTGACATGGGCTCGAATCCGTCGAAGATCAAGTCTCTGCGGATGTCGGCAGTATAGTTCAAGCTTCCAAACCTGACCTGATGGCCAGGGGCGTAGCTCTCGATCTGCTCGAGATGGCCAAGCGAGTTGGCCCGCTGTACAAAGCCGTCGAATATGAAGATCTGTCCGGGGAGAAAAACCTCACCCTGGATCGCATCGTTATCGATGATCGAAGGAGCCATCAAGCCTTTATCGTGATGTCACAATGGAACTCTCAATGAAAGCACCAATGCCGGTGTCAAAACTGGCAGATCCCGGGTAGGGGGTCCCGAACTGTGTGTCTAAGGCGGATGGTAACAGGAGGCGGGGGACACAATGTTTACCCAGGTTTGCGCCCTCTCGATGGAGGTAATACCCTACTTCCTGCTTGATTGATCTTGATGATATGAGTATTACAAGAGTTGATCTACCACGAGATCGTAGAGGCTAAACCCTAGAAGCTAGCCTATGATTATGATTGTCCTTGTCCTACGGACTAAACCCTCTAGTTTATATAGACATCGGAGGGGGCTAGGGTTACACAGTCGGATACAAGGGAGAAGATCTACATATCCGAATTGCCAAGTTTGCCGTCCACGCAAAGGAGAGTCCCACCCGGACACGGGACGAAGTCTTCAATCTTGTATCTTCATAGTCCAACAGTCCGGCCAAAGTATATAGTCCGGCTGTCCGAGGACCCCCTAATCCAGGACTCCATCAGTTACCATGGTCCGTATGTGGCCATGGTTGTTGCGACCAATAGCAAACCAAGGAAAAAGAAGAATAGGGAAATAAATAAGCCAGAAATTAAGGCTAGGCTATTAAGGCAATTGCATAGATTACATCAACTAGGCATCAAAGTTCGCCACCAGTGCAAATATAGGGACTACCCTACACTATACAAAAATGGCATGCTGGTTTCTTCAGCCGGCCGCTACACGTTAAGATCAAATTTTGTATCGCAACAAAACAAATTACAACCATAAAACAAAAGGAAGGTTGGCATAAAAGTTAACAGTCCGACAGATAATTGCACCACCAGATGTTTAGAAGCTCAGTTCATTTGACCTAACTGTTAAGTTTTCATGATGTACTATCCGATGGAGCACCATAACCTTCGCCTTCATATCTCCTAGGCTCCTGAACAACATAGCAAATGTCCGATACTCTGGTTTCTAAACCATGCATATCTTGGCGACATCAAACAATGGTTGCCCTTGTTTCACAAAGGGTCTCTGTTAGGGATTGGACTTTTGTCTGGAGCACAGATATAACATTGTTTTCAGCTTGCATATCTTGATCATGAGGTAGTTTGGACGAGATGGCCTTAACAACCAACCCAGTATTATGCAGGAACATGATGTTTGCACTGTTAGTGGACATGTACTGACCCACTGCAGTAAGAGGTCACATTGCGGTTATCATTGTCTCGTCACCTTCAGAAGGTGGCGCTTCCACCATTTGTTCCATAACTTGCTAAAAAGTTAAGTTTGTACATTTATTGTACCAGATCAGAAGATATTAAGGAGGCAGTAAAACCAAATAGAATAGCTTTGGTCTATATACAAAATTTATTCTGGTGAACCTGTGTAAAATATTAGTTGTATTTTACTGCAAAGTACATAATAAAACCAGGTTCCAAACATATGAGCATGTACCATACCATGGCTAACGTATTGTCTATTTCTTCACATTGTATTGACAACTAAGGATAAAGAGACAAAGTTTATAATACGGTATGTGTCGTGGATTTGTCACGGCAGTTGCCCTAGTGAAAGGACTTAGGTGTGGAGCCATCGCAACTAGGTTAGCTTGAAGGGGTTGAACGGGACGAATGACACAAGGAATTTACCCAGGTTCGGCCCCTTCAAGCTAACCTAGTTGAGATGGCTCCATACCTAAGTCCTTTCACTAGGGAAACTGCTGTGACAAATCCATGACAGTTGGCACCCACCGTGTTGTCAGAGCATGGTGGTTTCGAGTTCTTGAAGGGTAGCTTCTCAGGGATCAAGGGATATGCCGTGGGCCAGATGACCAAGAGTCAACGCAGCAAGCTTTACATTGAGGATGCTGGCTGGGGTCCAGAGGCCGACTCAATCGAGTATGGGTACCGGGTCCCCTTCGGCGGAATTCACGTCTTCATCGGCAAGATTGGAGAGTCGGTGCCTGAGCCAGACATCTGCACCAACACGATCGAGACGGCTCAGCGTGCACGACCCGCCAGGAAGCCTGCCTTCGTTGGATTTGTTCATGGGGTAGATCTCGAAGAAGGTTCAATGTCAGGAGGAGAGACAACCATCTCACTGGTACAACGACGTGCTATACAAACGGTTTTTAACCCCTTTCCAGGACGACATTTGCAACTGTCGCCAAGTGAGTGTGGGCGATAGGGGGGGGGGGTCCTTCCCACACGACCCAGAAACCGTCGGGGATAGGCCCTCCTGGCACACAAAATGAGCTCGTGTGCAATCTGGCGGGGCATCGAAACCCAATTATTTATGTTCGTATGTACATCCCGCACGGTGAATCCCAGAAAATCATTTCTGTTCGTATGTATATCACACACAGTTTTTGTGTGTGGAAATGTTTGTGCAAGGTGGCCTAACGCAAACAGTTCTCTGCCAGAAGCCGTGTGTGATTGTTAGTTGATCGAACACGCCTACTTTCTAGAAACCGTGTAGGTTGATTAAGTTCATCGCCCATGGTGCTGGCTGAGTAACCGTCTGCAATAGAAAACCCCAATAAGCAGGGTAATTAGCCTATTATTGATAATCCATGTACTAGTCAAATTGATATTTCTTATAAAACACACCAGATATTTCATATCCGTATAACAACAACCAGGATTTCATAATCCAATTACATCAGATAGCTTCGGCACTCAGTTACGCCATTACAGAACATCACCAAGTTTCACATGCAACATCAAAAACCTTTGGAAAGTAGCATTGTACATGGTAAATAGACAGATGAATCTCATCTGGGAAACTGCAGAAGCGGAAGGCAAATATTGAGCCTTCAGTGAAGTTGAATGTCCTTGCAACTTTAGGCCAGTGGCTATGGATAATTGCCCGCCCAACCTTTGTCCTCTTCAGCAAGACTTCAATATTGTACTGTGGGTGTTGAATGAATACCTTCCTCG